>NW_021319235.1:198491-341561 GCF_001605985.2 Dendrobium catenatum | reverse complement strand
TCATTCGGTCATTCGGCTGTTCACACTCTCCAAGTGTCGGCAGAGAACCGATCTCCTTGACAGATCTTCTTACAAGAATCTAGAAGGAAGAAAGAAAAGAGTGAAGTAATCCCAATTCACAAGTAGAGACTCTTATCTTTGAACTCCAAGTGAAGCCTTTCTCGCTCCAGTGGTAGGAATCCTCCCTGAATGCTCTCTTCCACTCTCTCCTTGGCTATTCTCTCAAGAGGCACGAAGATCAAATGAAAAAAAAGATTGGGTCGGTAGTCTAATTTGGCTATTATACAAAAGACAAGAAAAAATCGCCCAAAAACTGCAAGTATTCAATTTGTATGCAGTGGATCGATCCCGTACGATCGTGGATCGTCCTGGACGATTTTACTTAAACGATCTGAAACGACCCTATTTGAATATGTGTACGAAATGATCTTCGTACAGCTGATCGTCCTGTACGAACTAGGTTCGTCCAGTACGAACGTTATTACAAGTCGGTTCTAGAAATTGTTGAAAATGTCCTAAGTCGGTTAACGTTTGAGAAGAAATTTATTCGTCTGGACAAAATTTTTACAGAGGACCGATCGTCCTGGACGATTCTTTATTTCGTCTGGACGAAAATTTTCAGAGGACAATCGCCACGGACGATAATTTAATTTCGTCTAGAAACGAAATTTTTAAAAGGACGATGGTTCTCTGCCGCACCGGGTAGTGGTGAAAAGAGTGTGTTGTAAAGGCTTCTCCGCCTTGCTGTGGGTGCAAAAGGAGAGTCACTATTGGTATTAGTGCAATACTCAGAGGGTGCCTCTGGGGAGTGGATGTAGGTCTGGTTATAGACCGAACCACTATAAATCTGGTGTCATTTACTTTACTATTTTTACGTTTTCGTACTTTATATTTCAGTTTTAAAAAACTCTGTGGTTGAAAAATATTTTTCTACAAAATTTAAAAGAAATTTATTTCGGTTCAATAATTTTCTAAAAGGGGATTTAAATTTTTTAAAACTACTAATTCACCCCCCTCTTCGTAGCCTTGGGACATTCACTTAGGCTTAACAACCTAATTACTAGACTCAACAAAACCCAAGCTTGGTACGAGCCTAATAAACAGGAAATCAATTGTGTTGTCTTATATATAACATAAGACAATAGTACATTCGGTTTGTGATGTACTCTCGTAGAGATTTTTTTTTCTATATCATTACAAGTAAATATAAAAATGCCTTACATATGTAAAACTTTGCATAGAAAAAATAATTTGTGATTAGAATCACGAGGTTCATTTCTAGTTAAGATGTTTGAACGAGGATCAACATATAGATACTTATATATAGTTGTATACATGCATGCTCTCACAAATATTGAATTGATATTTGACAAGTCACAATAGGAAAACTTGTATGTCATAGCCCTTATGAGAACTCATTCGATCACGGAGACATAACTCAATGAAACACTGAGAGATTGCTCACCCCTCACAAAAGAAATCAAAGATTATCGCAAATTACTCAACTCGTCATCACTTGCTATCCAACTAGAACTAGTCACCAAAGAAACATGTCACTATCTATGTTCATACTTTTCTTCTATGTTATAGGAAAGTACCTTTTCAAGAGGGTTCCAGTTCGTCTCTTCACAGATAAATAGTTGTAGAATCTACCATCCCCAAAATTCAAACGTTCATGCCTCCCACTTAAAAGCAATATGGAGCTTCTGCATAGGTCGCCTATGGCTTCAAGGCACTCTCTCCTTATAATCAAACTGAACATCTCAAAGAGACGAACCAAACAACATCAAAATTGGTCCAACCCAAGACCAAATGGGTCTGAATCAGGGGCCCGTACCACATTTGGAAAGGTTTAAAGTATTATTCAGATAATAAAATGATATTCAAATATGACATGCTTAAAGTCAAATCGAGCGGTTCAGCGAGACGAATCCAACGAGCCCAAGATCTCTTAATTCTAGCATCGTTAAGGCACATAAATAGTTGAAAAACTCTCTACAATTGGGGGAATCAGTACAAGCCATCCGATGAAGCACTCCGAACCAACCCCGGATCTTCTTTAAATTTAAGGGGTGTGCCACTCATGAAAATTTATAAATAGACACTCACTTTCTATATGAAGGGGACCTTTTGATGGAAATTGGGAATAGCTATGAAGCTTCAAGAGCTCTAGCACGGCCGCCCCTCCACCGGACCACCGCACGGCCGCCGACCACCACCGGACCACCGCCAGGCTACTGACCACCGTTGGACTTCAGCCCGACCTTTGTCAAACCTCCGCCCGGTCACCGACCACCGCTTGACCAACGCCCGGCTGCAAATCGCCATCGGACTTCAGCCCGACCATCGTCGAACCACTGCCCGGCCGTCGACCATCGCCGGACTTCTGCCCGACCTTTATCGGACCATAGCCCGATCACCGACCGTCGTCGGACCACCAAATGACAACCTCTAGACTTCAGCCCGACCATCGTCGGACCACTGCCTGGCCGCCGAGCGCCATCAAACTTCAGCCCGACCATCGTCGGACCACCGCTCAGCAGCCGACCGTCGCCGGACATTAGCCCGACCTTCTAGCCCGACCTTCGTTAAACCACCACCTTGTTACTGACCGCCAACAAACTTCAACCTAGCCTTTGTCGGACAACAGCCCAGCAATCACCGAACTACAACGTGACTTTCATTTGATTATCGCCCGACGGCCAACCGTTGCCGGACTTGAGCTCGACCTTTGTCGAACTACCGCCAACCACCTTCGAACTTCAGCCCGACCCTTGTAGAACCACCGTCTGGCCACGAACAGACGCCTGACTTTAGTCCAACCTTCATCAAACTTTTGCCCGGCCTCCATCCATCTCCAAACCTCTGCCCGACCTTCATCGGCCACCACCTGGTTGTAGACCATCGCCGATCGCCCTCTGCTGCCTGACTTTCACCGTTCCGCCATCTGCAGTAAGACCTTCTCCTGGCCGTTGACCACTACAGAACTTTCGTCTAGTCTCCGAGCGTCGTTGTACTTCAGCCCGACCTTTGTCAAAACACCACTCAGCCACTGTTTGCTGCCAGACCTTCATGGAATCATTCTTTGTTAGCCAAACTTCTACATAAAAGTCATCGGACTTTCGCAAGACCATCGTCAAACCTTTGCTAGCTCTACAAATTATTGTAATCTGACCACCTCTAAATCGAGGGATGGGTCAACCATGGTAATTCACTCAAGTTTAGTGGAATCTTTTTACCTCGATGAGGCCCCGTGGTTTTTCCTTGTTTGGGTTTTCCACATAAAAAATATCAGGTGTTTTATTTCTCTCTTTTAGTTTGTGTACTGAATATCCGTGTATCTCTAAGATGAAAAGTTTACTCACTCTACCGTTGCGAATCTCTCAGCCTATAATAGCCCTTTTGAGAACTCATCCGATCACAGAGACCTGACTCAATGAAACACCGACAGATTGCCCGCCCCTGAGAAAAGCAATCAAAGATTATCGCAAATTACTCAACTCTTCACTTGCTCTCCAAGTGGAACTAGTCACCAAAGAAACTCGCCACTATCTATGTTCATACTCTTATTCTATGTTATAGGAAAAAACCATTTCAAGAAGGTTCCAGTTCATCTCATCACAGACAATTAGTTGTAGAATCTATCATCCCCTCAATTCAAACATGCATGCTTCCCACTTAAAAGTAATATGGAGCTTCTGTATTGGTCGCCTACGGCTTCAAGGAACTCTCAGCTTGCATCCTTCTCTACTCTGCGCCTTCGTTAGCAGACTCACCTACGCCTACTCAATCTTGCTTACTTGAAACTATGATCCTTCAATATCCATTTTATTGGGCAGCTTAGTTTGAATACTCTATTTTATTAGTTGAAATCCACTTTAAACTTGTTACTCAAATAAAGGAGAAAACAATATGTGTATGGATAAGTTCTCTTGGTCATCTATGATGATGAGGATAAGATAGTTGGCAAAGAGTAATCACATCAATAATTCATAAATAAAATATGCATTGACCTTTTATGTTTGGTAAGAAACGCTAAACCAAGAGCATGGTGCAACATTCAAAATGTAAGTTATTTAAGCAACAAACCTATCAACAATTAAATATAAATCTTAAATTGCTCATAAGGTATGTTAATTCCTTCAACTAAAACACAGTCGAAAGAAGGGCAGTCCAAAAGGAGATAATAAAAGAGAAAGAAGAAGATAAGAATAAGATGTATCAACTGACAATGAAATCCATGAACTAAAACCAATAGACAAGCTTTGCCTAATATATCATAAATTGTGTAGCATATAAAACCCAAAAGAACTACATTCCAATAAGAAGAATTAGAGTCAACTTATATAAACATGGCTAAGATGATACTAGAATTCATGAAAAAAGATAAGTGCCAAAGCTTCATATTCATAACAACAAATGAATCCAATTGCTAATTGTTGAAACGGATGTTCATGAGTTAGGGCGTGGGAGCTTGATTAAAGAAGGGTTGTTATTGACAAGCTAGGGTATGGAAGGAGGCAGTCAGACTTGATGCAAGATTGATTGTGGCTACTATATTTATGAAGAGTAGTTGGTAGAAAATATTTAGAGCGCTTGATTGAGATTTGTTACTTTGAGAAGGAGGCGGGCCTAGGAGAAGACACCGGAGCAGTCAAGCCCTCATAGAAGCTAGCACTACAGGAAAATAAGTCATTATCGTCGGACTTTCCGGCAGATATATATACGCCAAAAAAATGGCAGTAATACAGGTAGAATATTCGATGGCAATTTTGTGGTGAAATTTCTAGCGGTATTTACGTCGCTAACATACTGGCGAAATTACTGTCGGGTTTAGCTAGAATTTTAAGTCTTCCGACACAACTTTCATTAGTAATTACCGATGGAAGTACCAGAAGAATTTACGCTGGATTATTTAAACTCGATTAAATATTACCAACATATTATCCGTCGGTAACATTACCGAAGGCTTATTTGCCAAAAAAAAGTCGGTGATTGCCCTATTTCAAGCGATCCTTGCCTGGTTTGTCATTTTGTTCAGCTCTTTGTTTGACTTCGCTCCTTCAACGATGACACAGCTCTCGCTATTTGACTTCGCTCCTATGATGATGATGGGTTTAGGGCTTATTAGTTCCTTTGATGATATCTCGCTTTGATGACTTGTGGATCTCATTGTTCGACTTTGATCCTTATGGATCTTGCTATTCGACGGCCTGTGCATAAAAAACGGGAGCTCGATAGCTGTGAAGGTAACTTTCTACTTTTGATATGAGTTTCGACAGCATTCCCTTCCTTGAATCGTAAGTTATGATTGTTTGATTGGATCCCTTACAGTGAAGGTAACTTTCTCCCTTTTGCATCTTGGACAAGCTTCCCTTCTTGAAGGATTGGAAGTTACGCAGGAGCTCGTTTACTGTGAAGGTAACTTTCTCCCTTTTGCTAGTGGTTATTCAATTTTGCTCCTTAATTTGACGACGTTCCCTTCATGTTGGATAGGAAGTTATGATATTTTTTTCATTGGAAGCGGCAACGGGAGCTTGCTTACTTTGAAGGCAATTTTATCCCCTTTGCATCTGGATGTTTAAGTTTTCTCCTTCGACAATGTTCCCTTCCTAGTTGGTGGAAGGTACAGCCTAACCCTTTATTTGAAAGGTACAACCTAACCCTTTATTTGAAAGGTACAATATAAAATATATAAAATATAATAATTATAATCTATCCTAGATGAACCCTTAGGAGGTCAACCTTGGAGGCTAAATGTTTTTGCTTGAGTAGATCTAAAATTAAATATATGGAGTGTAGTTTTAGAAGCAATTGACCTAGAGAGGGGATTCAGACATGCAAATAAAATTGAAATTTTTTTTGACAACTAATATTTTTCTTTCAGGTTTCTTCCATCAAAGCAGGAAACTCAAAAAATATAGGACATAATACGGAGCAGATACGATGCTCGTTATATTTTTTGGATAAAAGTCCTGAAAGAAGTACGTGACATGTGGTTCAGAGAGTTTGAGGCTTATTATTATATAAATATATTATATAATATATCTTATTTACATAAGGTAACAAAATATTGTATTCCTTATTGTAGGTTTTTAATTACAGAAAGATTTTGTTGGCTGCCACAACATAATGATAAAATCAAAAAAAAATTGAAAAGCTTAGCTTGACTCGCATGCACGACATATTTATGGACATTAGAAAGTCAGGCCAGCGAACACTCTGGATTTGTGAGAGTGTGTGGACAGAGTTGAACAGTGCTTGGGGTATCCCAGACTATAGCAGGACGAGGAATCAAAATAGATAGAATAGAGCTTCTGATGTTGGGGGCTTAGGTAGTTCTCTTCATACTAGGGGTTCTGTTCCACATAATAGCATAGGAGACGTTTGGTAAGAAATTTTAATTTTTTTTAATAATTACTTTAACAAGAGTACTAATATATGTCTATTATAAAAAGAGGTGCTGAGTAGAGAATTGACTCTTGTTGAATTACATAGTCATAACCACAAGTGATAGGAGGACTAGCAATAGATTGACGAGTATGCGAGGAAAGCTTATGTAAGTATATAAGTTTAATTTTTTGTGAAGTTATATATAAATTGCTTAAAATTTTGTTAACTTTTGTATGAGGAGTACACATGACTTCGAGAGAGCCAGATTACAACATGTGAAGGTTCTTTTAGTGGATCAGCAGAATATTCTGACTACCTCACTTGGTCGCAAGCAGTAGGAGGAATGCAGCATGGAAGAGTCTACAGTTTAGGCTCTCAAGCCTATGCATATGAGGGATAGACATCTGGTGGCTCCAGTTTTTCAGCTAGTACACAAGTCTTTATATAGCCAACATATAGCTGCCCTACCAATCAAGCTAGAATAGGTAAGAAAAAGTATAAGCTGATTGGCATATGTAAATGCAGTAGCAGCAGATGCAGATGCAACAACAATAGCTAAAGGTGCAGTAGCAGATGTAAATGCTGCATTCTCAAATATTAGAAGAAATGTGAAAGATGAGGCAGCAGATGAGTAGTGGGAGGAGTATAGCATCAGCTGAGGAAGAAATAGATTAAGAGTAGACGTTATTTGTTTATTTTACTGATGTGGACATATTTATTTATGTGTTTTTAGACATGTTTTATAATATACTCTTATGGACATCTGCATCGGATGAGGAGGAAACAGATTTGTATTTGTTGATTATACTCTTCTTGTTTATGTTTATTGTGTACATATTTATTTTTTTGTTGTTTGGACATATTTCATAATGTAATTGATGATGTTATTGATCATAAGTTCATGCATGAATGTATATATTATTGTATTTCTATTGTATGCAGGTATAATTGTGGAAATCAAAATTTAAAGGGAAGAAGGTTATTTTTTTTTTTTATGCTATAGATTTCCGACGGATTTTCTGCCAGAAATGTTGCCGTAAAATAATATTGCGTCATTTCTGATGGGCTTTACGCTGGAAATTTTTGACAGAAATTATGTTGGAAAAGTATATCGGTGCCATTTGTGCCATTTTTCTTATGATAGAATATACACCAGAAAGATCGGCAGACGTATTCTGCTGAAAAAATTGGTGGATATTTTGTCAGAATGTAGTAGCATAAACGGCATCCTTTTCTCCAAGGTTTCCGCCGGAAATATGCTGGAAATGCGGCCTGAAATATTTTCGACGGAATAATTATGCTGGTTATTTATTTCCGATGCATAAATTACCATCAGAGCTATTTTCATTATAAATGCGCCAGAAATGCTCCCTTCTCGGCATATTTTTATTGTTACTGACGGATTATTTGATTTTGAGCTGGTTCATGAACTGGCTCATTTATTATGAATAAGAGAAATTGAATATGATTCAAATTGCTATTATGATAACATGATATTAAAAAAAGAGACATTAAAAGAAAAATAATAAGGAATCACATAATATAAAAATTAAGATAAAATTTATGAATAATTTTGTACTTAAAATTGTGTGGGTGAGTTCCTACTATGTCCTGTAGTTAGTTACCTATGAATGCATATGCCATTATACAATCATTATTCCCTCTAAACATTTTAATGCTCAATGTTCATAGTCCTCTTATAAGTATGATGAAAAAGAAAAAGAACACCTCTTCAAAAAATAGAGTTATCGCAGCACAAATTTTGACATATATCGGTGGTAATAAACACCATGCACTTTTTTCTATGCAGTGGTTTAAAATTTGATGCACCACTGCTGTATATGTAATGCTCTACAACACTATAGGAAAATTGCCAATTACTAGAGGCTTTTTCCAGCAGTTAAGGTAAGTTTTCTGGCAGTTTTAAAATTTTTCGACAGTCGGTCGGTGGTTCAAAAACCATCAGAATAAACAGCATAGGATAGAAGTTTTGATAGCCTTTCTTCGACGGTCAAACTTTTTGGTGGTTTTTTGATGGCTTTGACAACTGGTAAATTTTGGCTGTAAAATCGCCGACTGCCACCGGTTAATTACAGGAGGCATACATGCAATTGAAAATTTTACCCGCTGGTTAGTTACTGACGACGTACGGGCTATTAAAAATGTCGAAAAAAATTGCGTTCAAACCACCAATAATTTACCGACGGATACAAATAAAAATTGCTAGTTAAATAATCCATCTGGTTTCAAAGTTTTCGGTGCTAAACCACCGGTAAGCTGCTAGAAACCTGTAGCCTATGCAGAAAATATTGATAACCCCCTTTATTTACGCAAATTTTCATAATACTTGCATAAAAATAGAATATTGTTATTTATTTTGTATAAAACATTATAATAAGAAATAACGAAACACAATCCATATGTTCCAAAATCATCATAATAAATGAAATCCACAAAAATCATAATATATAAAATCCACACAATCAAGAATATAGATGTTCCAAATACACCAAAAGTTCTTCAAATAAATAACAACACTAATCATCCTCTGTGTCCTCGCTGCCCTATGATTCAGGTGTCAGCTCTTGCTCTTTATTCTTTTGATTTTCATTTCAATATGATTACAGCTCTGCCTGCATCTTATTTTGAATCTTTCTCATCTCCTCTATCTCTCTTGTCAGGGCAACAACCTTCTAGCTTATAGTTTCTTCAGCTCCACTAATATCATAAAAATATTGACGTTGATGAACTATCCTCATAAACATATCCCAGCGAACCTAAGCCATAAACCCTCCCCCTCTGCCTTCCTCCAACAACATCTGACCAAGTGTGATACTCATAATATTGGGTCAATCTTGAAGATAATCCCTCACCAGTAGAAAGATAACTTTCCCAAACTCCTATAAATTATCCTACGAGAATAAATTAATAAATTCATCTATCAATCCTCTTTGTCTCGGTAATAATCTATTATAAATCCAATATCTTTTTTCTTGTATAGTCATTTGGATGTTAAAGGAAATGCTCATTCCCTACATAATTGTGAAATAAATTATTAGAATAGATGTATCTTTAACCCTCATTTAAATCTAATAAAACAAATATCATTTCTTATATTTTTTTAGCCAAGTGATCTTCTTAGGTCTACTTGATCTACTTTCCTACTGGGTCATCAAAAGGCCATCGTTTTAAGCGACCAAACCATCTAAAGTGACTTTTTGCTGCAAAATTTAACTTAGTATTATGCTTCTCTTTTAACAAAGCATTGCAGGTCTCACCACCATCATATATAATTTCCCTTTAAGTTTGAGGGGGACTTTTCTATCATACAACCACCCAGATGCATTACCCCACTTCATCCATCAAAATTGATTTATGTTGATAGTATCCCCATCTATTTCACCTTCATGTTTGATAAGTAAATGTTGCGACACTTAATGTCCACATCATTTTTAAATCAACTCAAGCGAATACTTTTACGATCTAAATATGGTAGACATCCATAATTCAAGTTTAGCTTCAACACCCTCTCTAGTCTTATCAACAAGAATAATATCATAAGAAAAAAAAAACATATTATAACCTCTCTAGTCTTATCAATAAGAACATCCATGACTACGGAAAAATGAGATGGGCTTAAGGCTTGTCTAAAATTATCCTACCATCCATGACTAAAGCAAAATGATATGGGAAAAGATTATTGATAACATCCATGACTAAATAAAAACACAAAAAAGTAAATGCACGGAGATCACCTTCGGGCCTCGGTGATCAGACTAAGGGTTTCGTCAGGTGGACTAACTGCGTCGGAGGGCGGACTGAGGGTGTCAGCGGCTAGAGTTAGGGCGTCGGCGGCCGGATTGCTGTGGACGCAGGACGGAGTTGAGAGCTTGACGAAAATACGAAATGCAAAGAAATGAGGAGATAGGGACAGGGCGGACAATTTTATGGCAATTACCGACAGTTTTCCTGCGATCTGGACTGCTGGGAAAAAGTCACTTACAGCCGATAGCCAAAGTGCTACTAATTGTTGATGCCATAAGAAGAATTGGCAGTATGTCCGACAGTCAATTTGCCGCCGGCATTTTCGGCCTTTTGTTATGAAAGTCACCGGTTTAACCACCGGTAGTTCATTACCGGCGGTCAAATGACTGCTTATAATGCTGCTTGTAAAACATGATTTTTTTGTAATGCAACAACATTCCGCAGAGTTTAAAGACCAATGAGATAGATTTGGTGAAGTGTTATATTTAGTAGCGGTTATAACCATAAAAAATTTACATATTTGAAGTTATAACCCAATTTTTTAGTAGTGTACTAAGTTTTGTAACCGCTTCCAAAATTGGCTTAAGAAGTTCATTACATACAATAGTTAATAGTCTCAACTAACACATAGTAGTCATGCGTTTTCACCACATATACTGTTTGAAGTGCTCTTTTGTTTATAAGTTCCCATTTTTAAAGTCATCTTATTTTTTCAATATATAATCTATGAAGTTTGAACATGTTAATTAACCATAAATAAGCATCTCTATTTTGATCCTAGTTCAAAGTTGCTAATCATAAAAAACTTCCCTATTCTAATCAGAAAATGGATTCTTTTTTTCATGCGAAGTACCAAATATTAATGGTGTTGTCCATATTTGCGTAGTGATACAGTTATTTCCACGAAAGCCTACCACAAATATATTGTACTTTAGACCGCTCAATTTTATTTCTAGTTAATTAGGCCATGTCTGAGGTTAACCAGATAATCCAATTGCTAAGATTTACTTCTTCAACTCAACTACACATGCATACTGCAAAAATTATATAATATATTTTAATATTGATTTTTTTTGGAACATTTTGGTCATTTAAGTCAAATTCATACTCACAACGCATACAAAAAGACTCGAATCCAATACCTCTTAGTTAGAAGTCTAAGCTCTCAACCAACATACTAAGATGAGCTGTGTTTAATATTGATTTTAATACTCTCCCTCAACTTAACTCCTACACGTTTATATAGGGTTAATAATTAATATCAAGCCGACAAAGCTTTTGCAAAATAAAAATGAATCCATAATGGACAAATTTTAAAATTGTTATAATAAATAATTTAATTATTAAAAAAGTATGTTAAAAATTAATTTAAAATATGAAAATGCATCCGTTTAACTTAACTTGCAACTGACATGAATTTTTTTTAAAACAAATATTCATAAAAATTAAAAAAAAAATTAACTTAACCATGACTACTGGCATGAATTCTGGCATCACTCGGGCGTCTGGCAGAATTCCGACATCACTCGGGCATTGGGCAGAACTCCGGCGTCGGGCAGAACTCCTGCGGTGGTCGAGGAGGAGTTATTTCCTCATATTCTTCTCTTATCTTCTTCTAGCTTGGGTCCCCTCTCATGAGAAATGAGGGGTCTATTTATAGATTTTTTGGAGTGGCATAGATTGTAAGTAGGTGTGAGATCAGGGGTAAATAAGGAGTAGTCGAATGGACGTCCGATATTGAATCCCTTGATCATGCACCATTCATAAGACATATGAAGGTCCTGAAGATATTGGAATTCAGCGATCTTGGGCTCGTTGGATTTGTCTCGTTGAGCTGCTCGATTTGACTATAAGTTTGTCAAATTTGGAAACCCAATTTGTGGTACGAACTTTCCAACAGCGTGTTAGGTCCTTGATTTGGACTCATTTGGGCTTGGATTGAGTCAAATTTGATGTCGTTGGGTTTGTACTTTTGGGATGCTCAGTTTGACTATAAGTTTGCTGAAATTGGAGTTCAGGTGATCCTGAATTTAATTTTTGAAGTTTCTGGGTTGATTTTGCCTCGAGATTCGTGCCCAATCAAGATACTTTTTTGAGGATATATCAGTTGCCCTCCTATTTTTTGACGTCAAAGATCCAAGAGTCTGAAAAAATGCATCATAAACTTTGGAGGATTTTTCGGTTGATTCGAAATCCAATCTTGCATGTAGGAGCTTCAAATGGCTTTAAAAGTGACGAAATTTAGTTTGGAACATTGAAAAACAGACCCAAAACTGTTGCAGGCTAGAATATACGCTGCGATAGAATTAGAAAGTATTCATCTTAGCATTGTGCAAATATCTAGCACACAAATAGGAGAGAAATAGAAACACCAAGATTTTTATTTGGAAAACCCTGGAAAGGGAAAAAACCACGGGGCCACGCCTAGTTCGAATAATTCCACTAGTATTTGTTTAAAGTACAAGTGGCTGATTCATCCTTAAAATTTAGGACGATCATTTTACAATGCTTCACTTCTAGATTGAGATCCAATTATAATGTCAAGCAGAGTTTTGACGTCACTTGGAGATCGAGCAGAATTCTGGCGTTGGGCAGAACTCTGGCGTCGTTCTTAAGTCAGGTAGAATTCTGATGTTATTTAGAAGTCGGGCAAAATTCTGGCGTCGCTCGGGCGTCAGGTAGAATTATGACGTCACTCAGGCGTTGAGCAGAACTCCGACGGTGGTCGAGGAGGAGTTATTCCCTCATATCCTTCTCTTCTCTTCTTCTTCTCTTATTCTAGCATGGTCCCCTCTCATACTTCTTCTTTGCTTCTCTGCCTGTAACTCCTTTAGGAAAAAAATTCATTTTGTTAATGATTTGGTGATGAAGGTGCCGACAAGATCTGATCATGCATGTTTTCCTCCCTTGGATATGTGATGGTGTACGAATCTAGTTTGCGAGCGGGGCTACGGTTTCCACCATCTCCTGCAATGATTGATATTTTGACGGTCAGTGGAGTGAGTTTATCTAAATTTTCTTACAGGGACATATCGATCGTAATGGGCCTGATCGTACTTTTCAAAGATTGTGGAGTGGTGTTATCTTCAGAATGCATTTCTCGGATGGGGCGTCTTTTTAGTGATGTGTAGGGTCGTGTCTTTTAAGATCCAAGTGGCTGGATATTCATACTTGAAATCTGTTGAAAGGTTCGATTAGTGACTTATTTTCTATGCAAAATGATTGGAACCTTCAAGAAAAATGGGGGAATTGAGGGAGTTACCCGTTCCCCTTCATATTGGAGCAGAACATTTATTGAAGATTATGAAGCTTCCTGATTTAGATGCCCTACATTATGAGGTGCATTATTTGAGTAAATATAAAGTTGAAGAATACTTATTCAAGATGGGACTATCTACTCAAGTAGGAAGATCACATGCACAAATGCTAAAGAGGTCCGTGAAAGTTCCAGAGGCAGTTCCCCAAAAGAATCACTCCAAGCGACCAGAGAGTGAGGGAGATTTGCAGGCACAAAAGAAGAAGAAGGCGGATGAAATTTTGGCAGTTGCCAGTAAAGGTCCTCGTATCTCTCCATCCAAGTTATATATTTCAGAAGATATTTTAAAACAGAAGTGCATTGGTATTCGACGGGCTAATGAGTTGGTTAGTTCACCCTTTCTCCTTTCCTTATATACATATAGGGTTACTTCATTTGGAATAGCATATGGATTTCCAGCTTGAGAAGAATAAGACCTTGGATGAGTGGAACAACGAGTTTGTGAATGTTAAATACCTTTGAGGGGAATACAGGAAAAAATGTTATGGCAAAGTCAAGGAGTTACAGGCGGTGGAGGAGCAGTTAGGAGAGTGCAGAGTAGAGCTGGAAAACAGGATAAGTTTAGCCTCATCACAAAACGAGCGGATTAATCACCTATATATAGAGTTGGTGGATGAACAGGCATTGATCAACCAGCAGGCGAAAGGTCAACAGATCCTGAAGCTGAGAATAAGAGGCTCCAGAGTATGCTGTCAGAGAAGAAAGCTCAGCAATTACCGTCTGCAGTCATAGAAGAGTTTAAGAAATCTTATGCCTTCAAGATAATTATTAAGAATCATGTTCAAGAAGCTCCCAATCATATTTATGATGTGGAGGTGAAGGCTTTGGAGGCAGAGTGCATAAAGGATGGATTCATCAGAGGTTTTATGAAGGGCCTGCATATTGTACAGCATAAGACTGTAGTGGAGAACAAGGGTTTGACTCCTAGCTAGTCTTCTGGTGATCCTTCTTCAGATTCTATTAGTGAAAAATTAGAGACTGAGTTGCAGTAGGCTTTTTCCTTGGAGGAGAATGAGGGTGATATTGAAATCCTATAGGATTATTCTGATGTTGTCTGTATCACTTTTATTTTCTTTCTAGTGATTATATATATATGTTTAGTGTTGATTCTTTCGTATGATGTACTCGATGTTCAGTGATATATAAAGAAATTATTGATATTTCTCACTTTCTATCATGCATATGAAATTGTCTCATTTTTATTTCAATGAGAAACATTTTGTCAATCCTTTGTAACTTGAGTGAATGTGAGAGATATCCTCCTTAAATATCTCGACCTATTCGATGTTATTAATCAAAGCATTTTCTTGATGATTTTAATCTTTATGGAAGAGGTCAGATCAGATCCCCCTGGGATTGATGGTCTAGTGATTGAGATATAATGTAGATTATGTATTTCTTGAATTATGAAAAAAGAGTTCGAGGAGAAGAGATAATATCATGACAAAATGAAAATCTCATTACTGTATTATATAAGACAGTATAATTATTCCCTATTATAATTTAGGGATACGGAGGAAGAGTTCTCCCACAATCAACACACAAAGGTGGTATAAAAAGACAACATGAAACTTGAAAGATACAAAGCCTAACCACTTGAGGGGATACAACACAAGACAAATACTACCAACAACACAACACCAGATAAATAGTATTTTTGAAGGTTCCAGGCTTGACCATAGTTGCCACCAAATAAGGACCCTCCCAGAGGGGGGAGAGATTTTTACGCTGAAGGCCTTTTCTAGTGGCTTCAATGCTTTATAGAACTAAGTCCCCAATGGAGATAGATCGAGGTTTCACTCTCTGATTGTAGTGATGAGCGATCCTTTGGTGGTATGCAGCGGTCCTGAGTGAGGCTTCATCTCTTACTTCAAGGAGGAGATCTAAATTTATTTTGAGCCTCTCCTCATTATTACTGAGGTTGAAAGTCTGAACCCTATTGCTTGGGACTCCAATATCAACCGGTATGACAGCTTTTGTACCAAAACAGAGGTTATATGGGGTTTCTCCTATAGGAGTCATAGCAGTGGGCCGATAAGCTCAGAGGACATTCGGGAGTTCTTCATCCCATTACCCCCCAGCCTTTCCTAGGCATGTTTTCAGCTCTTTTAAAATTGTTCGATTCATAACCTCTATTTTCCCATTTGCTTGAGGATGGGCGAAAGCTGTGTGGATGAGCTGAATATAAAAATCTTTACAAAAAGATGTAAAGATCTTCCCAGTGAATTGTGTCCCATAATTAGTGATGACTCTTGTAGGAATGCCAAAGCGACAGATTATATTATTTCACAAGAATTTCTAGGCATTTTCTTCAGTGATCTTCGCCAAAGGTTCTACCTCCACCCATTTTGTGAAGTAATCTATTGCCAGGATAATGAATTTTTGTTTTCCAGTGTCTATAGGGAAGGGTCCCATTATATCAATTCCCTATTGGGTAAAAGTCAAAGGACTCTGCATTGATACAAGCTCCAGAGTGGGTGTATGAGTGAGATTGTAAAGTAATTGGCAGTTTTTGCACTTTGAGTAAACTCAAGTACATCCTGCTTCATTGTAGGCCAATAGATGCTTGTCTCATAATCTTGTAAGCAATGCTCTTCCTCCCAAATGTTTTCCACACACTCCTGAATGAACTTCTCGAAGTATGTAATCAGCTTCTGAAGGTGGGAGACACTTGAGATATGGTTCAATGAAGGCGCGCTTATACAACTCATCAAGAATAATGGTGAATTTTTCCACTTATCTTCAAAGTCGTGTTGCAGCCATGGGTTCTTTAGATAGTAGCCCAACTTGTAGAAAAGATAAGATGCCACTCTTGGTTCATCGATTGATTGTATGACCCATTGACCTTAAATACTTGGAAAGTGAATCTCCTCGATACACTTTCTTTTATAAATATATCTCGTTGTTGATGTAATAAGTTTGGAAAGAGCATCTGCTCTCACATTTTGTTTTTAGAGAATATATATGATATGATGTTCACTTATATGGGACAAGAGTAACTTCACAATGCTGCAATACTAGGACAGTTAGATATTGTGGATATCAAACTCCCCCTCTACCTAAGAGGCTACTAGTTGGGAATTATTGTGGACCACTAGGTTTTGGACCTCACAGTCAATTGCTAGTCTTAATCCGACAATGAGGGCCTCGTATTCTACAATATTATTTGTTGTCGAGAACTTGAGTCGGAGCTCATACTCAAGGGTAACTTTCTGCGGAGAGATTAACAGAATTCCAGCCCCAGTGCTAAAACGTCTAGAAGCTCCATCAACATACAACATCCAACATGGAGGAGAAGGTGAAGCACTTGGTTGATCATCGGATGTTGGGATGGTGCATTCAACTACAAAATTTACAAGTGCTTCAAATTTAATATCAGGCCTAGGCAAGTAGTGGATGCCAAATTCTCCCAACCCTACAGACTACTTAACGAGCCTACCCGATGCTTCTGGCTTTTGCAGAATACTTTTTAGTGGCAGATATGTATAAACCCCAATTGAATGGGCTAGAAAATAAGGGAGTAGTTTTCTAGTAGAATAAACTAACGTCAATGATGTCTTATCTACTAGAGGATAACATCCTTCCATTTCAGATAGAAATTTATTGACATAGTAAGTGGGACGTTGTACAACGTTTTATTCTCGTATCAAGATTGAACTAATAGCGTGGGCAGAAATAGCTATATATAAATACCACTTTTCTTCAGGTGTTGGTTTAGAAAGTAGTGGCAAGGATACCAAATACTTTTGTAGCTATTCAAAGGCTTCTTGGAATTCATCGATCCATTAGAATCCAGAATTACAAGCATCTCTAAGTATCTTGAAGAAGGGCAAATATTTGTCTCATGAGCGTGCTAGTAAATGAGATAGTGCTGTAATTCTCCCATTTAGCCTTTGGACCTCCTTGATATTCTTCGGTGGCATCATATCCCTTAGTGACTTGATCTTCTCTAGATTAGCTTCAATCCCTCTTTGGGTTACCATAAACCCCAAAAACTTTCCAGAAGAGACTCCAAAAATGCATTTAGTAGGGTTGAGTCGCATATTGTAAGATTTTAACAAGTGAAAGTATTGTTCCATGTTAAAGATATGTTGAGCTTTTTCAAGACTTTTCACCTACATATCATCAATTTACACCTCCATGGTGTGCCCGATAAGGTCTTTAAAAACCTTATTCATGAGATGCTGATAAGTTGCTCTAGTATTTTTGAGCCCGAAGGGCATTACCCGATAGTAGTATAACCCTTTGCCTGTTTGAAAAGCTATTGTTTCTTCATCAGCAGGATTCATCTTTATTTGATTATAGTTATAGTAGGCATCCATAAAGCTCAATATTTGATGCCCTGAAGTGGTATCGACAAACTAGTCAATACGAGGAAGCAGAAAGCTATCTTTCGGGCAAGCTTTGTTGAGATCTGTATAATCTATACACATTCTCCAAGCTCTACTCCCCTTCTAAACCATGAGAATATTTGCAAACAAAGTAGAATAGTGCACCTCTCACATAAATATGGCTTCCAAAAGCGTATCTACTTCTTGATCAATTGCTTGCTGACGATCTGGTGCAAAGTTTTTTTCCTTCTGGATAATCGGCTTGCACGTCGGGTTGACTTTGAGGGAGTGTACAATCACTTCAGGGTTAATTCCGAGCATATCTACCAAACTCCATGCAAAAAACATCCTGATTTTTACATAAAAAATCTAAGAATTTTTTCTTCTCGTTGTCTGAGAGAAGTGATCCAATACGCATCAGCTTTGAAGGACTTTCCTCAGATATAGATATAGCAGTAAGGTCTTCAATACGTCTCTCAGGGATATCTTCTCTCCAAAGGTCAAAGTCTTCGATGCTCAGGGTAACCATTGGACGTGGCTTGACCTACCTAAGATAGCAGGTTTATGTTATTTGTTGATCCCCACATACTACACTGATTCCCGCCGGGGTAAGGAACTTCAACTTGAGGTGAGGGATAGAGGCGATAATCCCAAAAATTGATTGGAGCGGCCTCCCAAAGATAGTGTTGTAAGCTGATTCTGACTTTACAACAAAAAAATTAATGGACTGTGTAGTTTGTTGAGAAAATTCTCCAAGTATAACTGAGAGGCTAGTTATCCCTTCTACTCGTACAGGTTAATTATCAAATCCATATAAAGGACCTATAGCAAGCTAAATCTTTTCTCTTGAGAGACCCATATTGAGTAAAGTGGAGTAGAACAGGACATCTACGGAGCTTCCATTATCCATAAGAATTCTTTTAACGTTGTAACACGGGTCACCTATCCCTGTATTAATCACAAGCGGGTTTTGATGAGGGGCTTTTACTTCCTACAGATTAGAGTCATCAAATGTGATGGAATGATCGATACGAGCCATCTTTGGAGTTGGGTTTTCATCTATAACTAGAAAGACTTGATTAGATAGCAAGGGAGCTCCTGCGATTATTTGAATTTCTCCAATCATTATCCGGTTATTCACTGGTTGTTTCTATTGTTGATGTTGCCCCCCAGTGAGATGAGCTTCCTCTCGGGTAGGTGAATCTCGAATAAACTACTGAAGATAGCCTTATCGGATAAGTATTTCAATCTCCTCCTTGAGTTGCCTACAGGCTGCGGTAGTGTGGCCACGACTACGATGAAAGTGACAATACTGATCTTGATTTCCTCTGTTTGGCTTCAAAGTATGTTGCCATTTCACTGTATCTTGATCTCTAACAGCCATTAATACATTTGCTTTAGATGTATTGAGTGGAGTGTACTCCTCTTATCGAGGTTTTCGTCATGGCAATGGAGGCCTAGGAGGCAGATTAATTTTCCCTTGCTTCTTCCGTTGTGAGGATGAATTATCTATTTTAGGTGCACCCTTGTGTTTCTCTCTAGTTTGCTCAAATTGCTTTCTATTAGCATTTATGGCCTCATCTGCAAAAATTTGTGTCCCCTCATGATGGATCAGATCAGCATTTGATCCAACAGCGTAACACATGAGTGACGAATTGAAGGGGCTAGAATGAAGGCCTCCAAGAAAGACCCCTCTGATCAATTTAGGGTCTACTTCTAGAATTTTTCGGGCCTCAGTGGAAAATCACTGAAAATACTCCTTCAATGATTCTCCCTCATTTTGACAAAACCCAGAGAGGTGGGAAGAATCATTAGCAATTCTTTGATTAGGCATAAACTGTTAGACGAACACATTGGCCAACCTGACAAATGAAGAGATCGTTTTGGATGGAATTGAATAGAACCATGTTCGAGCCTGTCCTTAGGGTGGCAGAAAAAACCTGACACAGGAGTGCTTTCGAGGCTCACTGAATATGCATAATAGTTTTATAGTTGATGATATGCTCATACGGGTCAGATGTCCCGTCGTAGGACTCGATGCTAGGTAGTTTGAAGCCAACTAGAATGGGGTGCAGAAGAATGGCTTCAGTTAAAGGTGATGACTCCTAGAAGTCCCGCTATCAAAGCGTTTGCCTCATATCTCCTCTAAGGAACTATTATCGTACTAATCTCTATAGTTCATTATGTAGAGCATTGTGAGGAAGCTCAGCAACGTGCAGTTATGCTGAGTTTACAGGGAGATCTGGGAGAATACGAGGTTGTCGAGTTGTGGGTGAAGGATGTGTAGAACTTGCTGTATCGACTAGCTCATTATCCTGATGTAACTGCGAATGACTTCTTAGTGGTGGAGGAGAAATCTCTGCTTAAAGATGTTCAAGTTGAACATCTTTAGAGAGCGGTGGATCTCGAGGGAGAAGGATTTCCTCCTATTATGTTAATAACAGTCGTCGGGTCCCTCGCAAGAGTTGAAGGATCTCATTCGGAGATTCTTCCATATTTCAGATCCTTTCTTCTAAGTAAGGTCCCGAGGTTCCTTCTACAGTGGCATTTTTCCCCCCAAGGTAAAAAGAGGAAGATATCGGGTGTCTATGATTCATAGACTAATTTCTAGACTGGTGAGAGTTAGAGCAAGAAGTTCCAACGATACGACTGCTGCGCCTGTTGACAATCGTAGCAATACTTGAAGTTGTGGAATACGTTTCCCACAGATGGTGCCAAATTGTTGCGTAAAAGTTCGTTAGGGATGTTAAGCCCTATAGAACTGGCCCAAGCTAACCAAGAGGGGCGGTGATTGGTATTTTAAAAATTTCTTTTCACAAAGAAGTAAAATCTCATAAACCAAAATCACACCACATGAAAAATAAGTGCGGAAGCAAGAAACAAGAACATAGAAATTTATAGTGGTTCAGTCAACTCGACCTACATCCACTCCCTGGAGGCGCCCTCCGAGTATTGCACTACAATCGTGACTCTCCTTTAGCCCACACAGCTTGGCGGAGAAGCCTTTATAATGAACCTCTTTTTGCCACACCGGCAAGGCAGAGAACCTATCTCCTTTTGCTTCCTCCTGAAGCTGACAGAGAACCACTATCAGTTGTTGAATCCTTACCTCTACCAACCCTTCCACGGACGAGAAACACTAGACAAAGAAGAAGCAGAGAAATCCTTGAAGCAACCCTTATGAATCCCCTCACAAGCTCCCCCTCACAAGATCCTCTCTCTCTCTCTCTCTCTCTCTCTCTCTCTCTCTCTCTCTCTCTCTCTCTCTCCTCAAGGTCTTCTCAGGTCAAGGTAGCAGCAAAAGATTATTCAAAAATGTTGAACAAGAGCTCTTAAAAAGAGGAGCTCATTAATTGCAAGTTGCCGACTATATCGTCCAGGACGATATGGAAATCATCCTGGCCGATCAGTACAAATCTCAGAAGATCGATCAGAGCATCGCCCTGAATGCAAACAGGACGATTAAAAATTGGCTTGATTATCCAGGACAATCTCACGATCGTCTAGGCCGATCAGTTCAAATCAGAGGAAAAACGTCCAGAGTATCGCCCTGAATTCAAGTTGTCCGATCCTAATCGTCCAGCACATCGCCCTAAATTTATGCTGGCCGATATTTATCATCTATAAGTAACTAAGGTTTTTGAATAGATCATCCTGGCCTATCCTGCGATCGTCCAGGATGATATGATCGTATCAATCATCCTTAATTACTTCCTTGATTATCTGATCAATTAAGGCATAATTTGTGAATATCATCCAGGCCAATTACCTAAAAATATAAAATACCTTAATTATTTATGGAGGCAATTTCTTTCTGCTTTGAGCTTATCGTCCTGGCCAATACACATATCGTCCAGGATGATCTGTTAATGATGGCTGCCTTAATTAAGAATTCTTGTTTAGATTTTCTGTTTTAAGCCTGATCGTCCAGGACGATGTAAATATCGTCCTGGCCGATTTGAGTAAAAACGGAAATTCTAAGTCTCTCAAGTGTGTGTGTGTAAGGGTTACGTAGCATCAGTCTCTTTGAACATTACAAATAGACTCAAGAAGAGAAAAATAAAATATAGACAGACTCAACCCTAACCTACGTAATATTGAACTGGCTTCGTTTGTTCGTCCGATCTTCGATTCCTGAAAAGTTAGGAGTAACAGGCAGTCCAAGAGAATCAATAGTGTTTGTCAATCATCAAAACATAAGTCATGAAAAAAGATTTGCAACATTACGTGCTAGAATATATGCGGCGATAGAATTAGAATGTATTCGTCTTAGCGTTGTATTTATATCCAACACACAAACAGAAGATAAACATAAACACTAGGATTTTTACGTGGAAAACTATGAAAAGGAAAAAAAACCACGGGGCCATGCCTAGTTGGAATAATTCCACTAATATTTCTTTGAAGTACAAGAGGCAGATTTATCCTTAAAATTTAGGATGATCAATTTATAATGCTTCACTTCTGGATTGAGATTCAATTACAATGCCAAGCAGAGTTCTGGCATCACTTGGAGATCAAGCAGAATTCTGGCGTCAGACAGAACTCTGGCATCGTTCAGAAGTTGGGCAAAATTCTGACATTGTTCGGAAGTCCGGTAGAATTCTGGTGTCACTCGGGTGTCCGACAGAATTCTGGCGTCACTCGGGCGTTGGGCAAGAACTTCGATGTCGAGCAAAACTTCGACGGTAGTGGAGGAGTTATTTCCTCCTATCCTTCTCTTCTCTTATTCTTCTCTTCTTCTAGCTTGGGTCCCCTCTCATGAGAAATAAGGAGTCTATTTATAAATTTTCTGGAGTGGCATAGCTTGTAAATAGGTGTGAGATCAGGGTTAAATAGGGAGTGGTCTAATGGACAGCAGATATTGAATCCCTTTATCGTGCACCATTCATCAGACATTTGAAGGTCTTAATGATGTCAGAATTTGCCGATCTTGAGCTCGTTTGATTCATCTCGTCGAGTCGCTCAATTCAACTATAAGCTTGTCAAATTTGGAAACTGTTTGGTTACCCAAATTATCTTGCCGACTCAGTTTGACTATAAGTTTGCTGAAATTGGAGTTAGGTGATCCTGAATTTAATTTTTGAAGTTTCCGGGTTGATTTTGCCTCGAGATTCATGTGTGATCAATATAATTTTTTGAAGATATATCAAGAGTTATCTTATCAAATTTTAAAATAAATGTTTATTCGAAATATAATAAATTGGAAAGTAATATTAAAATCTAATATTTAAGATATGAAGTTATTTTTAAAAATAATTTTAATTAAAACATATTTTTTAAAAAAGTTATATCTAATAATTATAATCATAGTTTTAATAAGAATTATCTATTTTAGGACACAAAGAGTATACATATATATTTAGGGGTAACCCACGGAGGGACCTACGCGTTAATATAAATCAAAATTACAAGTCCTTACGGGGACATTCAGCTCAGAAATGCTCAAAGAGCTACAAATTTTAAAGAAAAAAATAAAATCTAAAAGCCGAATGTCCCCTACTAATCCAAAATACAAAATTTCCTAGATACAATCTAAGGCGGTGCGAAGCAAGCGCCCAAAAAAGAAAGATCCAAGTATGATGAATTAGCACAATCTTCCTACCAAAAAATAGCCTTGGTGCCAAAATAAACCTACAAAAAAATAGAGAACCAATCCAAAATTAACAAATTATAAGACAAGTACCATAATTAGTAGATAAGCTAAGCATAGAAAAAATTTGATGAAAAGCAATATCAGTATAGTTACAGTACATAACCAATCTGTCCCTAGCATGATTAATCAGACTGTATCTCTCAACCAAAATAACCACAGAAATCTTAAACCCCGACTAAAGAACTGGCAAAAACCAGGTAAAGTAATAGCCTGATTGCAAGATATGCACTCAGGAATAATAGAAGCACCACCAAGGAAATGAAACGGCTTGACAGAAGACCAAGAAACAATAATCAATAAACCCCAGTAATTAAACCACACCAGAAAACAACCCACCACCTGATCCACCACCTAAATAAACATCAAACCAGCATAAATAATCAACTTGGGCCTAAAATGCAAGGAGGAAGACATAATCAACCACTTAAAAACAATACCAAAGCTATAACAACTTCTCATCCAGCAAAAAGAAACCAAACTAAATAAAGATAGAATAGAACCAACCAATATGGACAAAGATAAGTAGAAACACCCCAAACTTGGAACTCAAGCAGTAACAAAAACAATCCTGAGAGCAAGGAAGCAAGAAGAAAAATGGCCAAAGAAAAATAAGAGACAACAGAAAAACCATCAACCAAGTCTAATATAAGGTAAACCAATTTTATCCAAATTAATCAAACCTCTTAAGAGAGGAGGCAAATTAGCGTTCCCAAACTCCATATTAGCTTCAAGATGACAGCCAAATTTGGCCAGCCAGTCCGCACAAGCATTACCTTCCCGAAAAACATGAGTAATAGTATAATTAAGGGTAGAAAGAGACTGTCTAATTCTTCTAATAATATAGAAAAATTGGGGATTTCCCACATAGTTATTTTTAACAATTTGAATTAAGAATAAAATATCCACCTCAATAGCAACATTAGCAATACCTCTTCTCTGGAAGATATCAAGGCTTAGAGAAAGACCCATAAGCTCAACAAAAAATAACCTTATGAGGATTTAAGGGACCCGCATAAGCAACAATAACTTCTCCATAATGATTAGGAATAATGCCACCCATACCCACAGTAGAAGTCCCAACAGAACCATCAGTATTAAGTTTAAGAAAAGGAGGCAAAGGTTTTAACCACCTGATAATCCTTTCAGTTTTAACCAATGGGTCAGAAATGATAGAAATGCCAAAATTCGATGCCAAATTCTCACAATTATTGAAATTCTTACCCGAGATGAGATTATCAGAATAAAGCTATAAGATTTTGTTTTTCACATTAGCAATAATAATATTGGCATTCATTTTAATCTCATTATGCTTAGCATCATTATGAGCCTTCCAGAGGAACCACATAATAAGGATTGGCAATAAATTGAAAATATGACCTTTAGAATTAGTCACCCAGACTCCTAAAATAAACAAAATATTAATAAAATGAGCAATACTATCTTTGTTAGCAATAGCAAAAAAATATCTCCAAACTTTTTGAGCAATACTCCCATTAACAAACACATGATTAATATTATCAATATTGAAGAAACATTGACATTTAGATGGAAAACTAAAACTTTTATTCCTCAGTAAACTATCCACTGGAAGGAATCCTTTAATACATCTCCAAGTAATAATAGAATAAGATAAGGGAAAGTTGTTGTGCCAAATAGCCGAATAAATTAGAGAATTGTCATACTTAATTCTAATTGAATCCCACACATTTTTAAGTTGAAAAAAACTAGACGAAGTGCTATTAAATAAAATATGATCATTATCTTGTAAATGTAAAGGAATGCTCAAGATAAGATTCATAAACTCATAAGAGATGGTCTCCCTAAGTTTATTAACATTCCCATTTCCATTATCAATGAAGTAATGAACCTTAGTACTAAGCATAGTATGAGTATTGAGCATACTGTCAATAGAGCCATTTCCTAACAATTTATTTGGCCAGAAGAAAATATCGCCTTTGCCCAACCCCCATTGAATAAATTTCCCAGCTTCCCAACTAATGTTGCATAACCTTTTCCAAACCAACAAGTTAGACCATTTGTAACTACACAAAATGGGATGTACCTCTTTGCAATATTTAAAATTCATAAATTGAGCCCATAAATAGATTTTAGATCTAAATGAAAACCATAATTTATGAGAAAAATCTTGAACATTATGAAAAATATTTTTGCAACCTAATCCCCCTTTATTAAAGACCGCACACAATTTATTTCAAGAAGCCCAATAGATGCAAGTACCATTATTATTGGAACCCCAAAAAAATTTATTAATCATTCTCTCCAATCTAAGACAAATAGAAAAAAGTAGGATGTAAAATATGAAAAATGAAAATAAGAATCGAATTTAAAAAATTTTTAATAAGCACGAGTCTACCACCAAAAGAAAGGAAATTAGAGGTCCAGTTAGAAATCTTCCTTTGAAAAATATTGAAACATCTTCAAAAATTTGAAATCTTTTTCTACCTTTAAAGATAAGGGTACTCAAATACTTAATAGGCAGAAAAGTGCAATTAAAACCACAAATCCTTTTGATATCATTTATCCTACCCTGATTAACAGACTTAGAAATAATAAAATTTCTTTTATCCTTGTTAATGGACAAGCCACCCATATTCTGAAAAGCATATAAGAATTTAACTAAAACTTTAATATTATTTAAAGACCTATTGGAAAAAAATGATAAAGTCATCAACAAAGCTAAGGTGAGTAATAAAAATTTCACCAATAGTACAATAGAGAAGATTTGGATGTCTTTTATATAATTCCTCCAATCCCATGGTTAAATAATCAGTAGCAATAATAAACAGAGTGGGAGACAAAGGATAACCTTGTCTCAAACCTTGGGAAGATTTAAAGAATCCATGATTCCTCCCATTAATGATAACTAAAAAGAAGCAATTATCAATACTATTTTTAATAACACAATAAAAGATTGATTAAAACCAAATAAGGATAAAACATTGTATAAGAAATTCCAATTCAATTATCATAAGCTTTATTAATATCTAGTTTAAAAATGATATTTCCCCCTTTCACTTTAGAATTCATATCAAGAGTAATTTCTTGAGCAAGCAGAATATTATAAAAAATATTACTATCAGGATTAGTCAAATACACCTTATCTAACTCAATCACCTCATTCTCAGCCTCTTTAATATTTGAAAAAATATTTTTAAAAACATTTTTTATTTTTCCATCTCAAATCCTATTTCAACCTACTCATCTTGGCCCATAATTTAGCCATACCCGTAATATTATTATCAGGGAAAATAGGAGCAAGCCAATTATTGTGAACCACATTCATAAAATCATGATGAGATAACCACATGTTTTGAAAATTAAAAGCAGAAGGAGCAAAATTCCTATTAGCATTAATAGTTAAAAATAAAGGAGCATTATCAGAAGCAGTTATACTCAAGTGTTCAACATGAGTCATTTAAAAATCAGTAATCCAATCATTATTGAATAAAATTCTATCAAGTCTTTGCCATAAGTTACCTCTACTCCAAGTAAAAGCACCCCCAAAAAAACTGATATCATGTAAATTACAATCAGAAATCATCGAGTTGAAATCCTCCATGGCATTAATATTCGGAGGATATCCCCCTATTCCATCATTAGCGTTGGAAATAATATTAAACTCACCACCCACATACCACGCGCCATTCGAACTAGAAGCAAAAGTATTAAGATCCTCCCAAAGGGCCAACCGACCCAATCTAGAACAAGCGGCATAAACAAAAGAAGCATTACATTTAAAGTTAAAAGGAGAAACTTGAACATGAACCACTTGATGGAAATCATCAAGAATATTAACACTAAGAGGATTATTGCACATAAGCCAAATCTTGTTCGAACAGTTAGCAAATTTCGTAGAAAAACCCAACCTTGAAGCATTAACATCAAGCTTAATTGAAGACATAAAAGGTTCAATTAAAACCAACAACTGAATGTTATGAATTCTATAAAAATTTCTAATGCTATTCCTCGAATCCTTCCCCCCATACCCTCACATTCCAAATAAGAGACTTAACCTTTAAAAACTTTAGAACTAGTTTGAGCTTTAGTAGAACGAGGCATTGTAGGGAAAGAAATTTTCACATTTTTCCCTTTCTTTCTATCAACCTTGATATAACCTTCCTCATCATAAGTTTTAGATCTAAAACCAACAAGATTGGAAGGCATGGAGTCCTCTTTTTCAACATTATGTAATTGATCCTCCAAAATATTTGATCTCGATTTGGGAATAAATTCTCCTTCTTCACAACACTCATTCTCAAGAGTTTCAGAATCAATATGAAAAATTTATAAGGATCTAGAGTTGAATGAGGTGCTGGTAATTGAGGATCACTAGTGTTTTGAAGCATAAAATCAATAGAAACATAAATATTAGGATCTTTATCACCCTCATTGCAAATAACATCATTAGCAACAGTCTTTTCCACTATTAAGAACAATAGCATTTACCCTGATATCATTTTTAAAATCCAGCAATTCATTATCCAAAATAATAGAATTATTTTTAGGTAACTCAACCTTCTCCAAGTTGGGATTAGTAAATTTCTTTAACTCAGGATGCAATTTAAAACATTCTGAAATAACATGACCGTGCATCTTATAATGTGAACAAAAATCATAAACTTTTTCAATTCCACTTTTTGTAAATAACCAAACGCTTTAGATCCAACCCAAATCTCTTTATCATGTTTTTTAGACATATCGACTTCAACCAGAACCCTAGCCATAGACAAATGGGTCCTGGTAGCTGTAGCCTGGTCAACCTGCAAAGGCCGACAAAAAATGGATCCAAGAGCATGTAAGACTTTTAGATTAAAAAAAATGTAAGAATGAATTAGGGAACAAAATTCAAATCGGGACTATGGGAGATTCCTTTCTAACATAAAAAAGGAGTACTTTTCAGAATACTCATTTGGCAATTATTAATGAAATAAGCTCTTCTTGCAAAAACTCTGCTATAGTATAAATCATTCAAGAGTTGAATCATGACATGCTGAGCATCCAGTAAACCCATAGAGTAAAATTTAGATAGTTTAAGGTTATCAAACAATACATATCGTATTAAATTAAGTCTACGCAAGGTAAATTTATCAACTAAAGTAAATTGAAATGGAGAAGTCAGCTTAAGAACATCCTCATTATAAAGAAGCACAGTCGGCACACCATTAAAAATTGATTGAGTTAAGTTTTTGGAATGTTATCACCAGCCAACGGGTTGCCAGAAAGGACATCTTTGAAAGATCGAAATGGGGATTTTGAAGGCTCTTCACCATCTAGGCTAAAGAACCCATGGATACGACTAGACGCCTTTTCCCATGGAATGGAAGATGTACCACCTGCCATCAAAAGAGCCCCAACTAGGGCGGCAAGGCAAAAGAGCCACCAGATGAATCAAAAGAGTGACCACTAAAGAGAAATAGTTGAAAACTAGAGGAGGAATCACTATAAAAAGAAAAGTTTTAAGGACATACATATTAAGGAACTTTTATTTAACTGCCTTAATAAATATTTATTAAGGAATACTCTTTTCCCGCTAATTAGTAGGGATTTGGTGCGAGCGCTCGGCAAAGTGGCTCTTCTTATTTGATTCCCCTCCATCGTCTATGTTCGTTCGTCGCCTCCATCATCTTGTTCATTTGCCTCGTTGATCGCTGCCACAAAATCCACAAAGGCGACTGTAGCATTAGGTAAAATGCTTTTAATCAGCCTAAATCATTTGAATGTTGAATGCCCACTATATAGGGTTCTATAAAATTTTATTCTTTGTTCTTTTAATTTGTAGGGTTTTTGAGGTTCTTACAATTTCTTAAAGATCCACCAAACGCTGACTTTTGTACATCACTAAAAATGCAAATATTCTGCTAATCTTGAAGTTCATCCATACGTTGGTAAGATTTTAGTTCTCTTCATTTTTCTTATTTGATTCATTGAATTACTTTTTTTTTCCTGATGCTTTGCCATGCTCAATGTTAATATTGAACCAACAATTACCTTACAACAACACTTAGCCAAAAGTATTAAGCAAAATTCAACTCTATGGGAATCAAATATGTCATGTCTTTCAAAAGATTTTCTTATGTTATATTTCGAATTTGAAAATATCTCATGATATCTCTCATCTAAAGTGGAATATAAATACATGTAATAGTCATGTTGAAATTATCTAGGATCATTAGTATATTGATTTTTCTTAAACTGCATCATTTTGCTATGTTGTTATTTATTCCTGATATTATGTTATCCGGCATCTAAAAGACTATATAACATTAAACTCTGATGTCAAATATGACATTGAAAGTCTTATGATCTAGGATTTCTCAAGCAAATCTAATATGAGATGTAGAAAATAATCTTGTAAAGATATAAAATTCTTGGTTCTCATACTCATAAAATTTTATAGGTATTTACTACTTTTGTTGAAAATTAAAAATATGAAGAATATCAATTTAGATGATAAGTCAATAGCCTTTTGCTAGAGAATGCTTAGTAATTTAGAACAAAAAAAAATAATGAATTGAAATTCACATACTCACTTAAACTAAGATTGTATCAATTTTTAGTATAACCAATCTCAGGACCAAATCCTATAAAAAAATTTATAGCAGTGAATAAAATCAAAAAGAAAGAATCGTCCAAGATCAAACTTCACTTTTGTACATGGTGAATGGTTCTTCAAAAAATCTTAGTGTATCGCTTGATCATCAAGTTGACTCATGAAAGTATAAAGAATAACACTTTGATCTAAGATTCATTCAAAATACTTCATTGAACTTTGTAAAAGCACAAAACCCTTATTTATAATTTTAAAATTCTCTTTGGAACCCCTAGCTATCTATCAAAATAGTACCAATTTCATTAACTAAAGAAGTCACATAATACTACCCACAAAAGTCATTGAATACTACATAGAAGTAAAAGACTGTAAGAAAAAAACTCCCAAAATTAGAGAAAGGTCTCAAATCCCATAAACTAAAACCGTTAATCACCCACAAGTTATGAAAACGTTTTAAATTCAACATTTTTCACGTAAAAGTTACCAAAAAAGATACAAGTCCCACATTTGATTTTAATCAAAGGAAAAATGAAGGCAAAATGTAGTTGCATTGTTGTGAATCACTTGAAGCCAATGACTATAGGCCACAAGAGTGGTAGAAGAGGTAGATAGATGAACCTGCTATAAAAGTCGCATCTTAAAAATGCATCATCAAACATGGCATTCACAAAAGAAATGACATACTCATAGAGAAATTCAAACATAAGAAAATCATAGTAGGAGCATTGCAAATTTCATTGAAGTCATAAAAGGCAGAAATTCAACAAGGGCTACTAAAGTTGGGTAAACCTACAAGCTATATGAGCAGCCTACAACCATAAAATTGATTATATGAAAGAGATGTTGGGAGTAGAATCCCTTGAAGATTAGATGATTAAAGAATTGGTTTCAAGTGGTTAGAGCAAGATGGAAGAAGTGGCTAAATGATACTTTGTTGATAGAATAAATGCTAAAAAAAGGAAAAAAAGAGTAGATCAAATGTAATATGGCTGATGTTGTTGTTGAACTTTACAATTCATCCTATTTACGATATACTCAACTGCAAATGTTTCATGATGCTTATCTCATCTTCATTTTTTCTAATTTACTTCCCCATTTCTCTTAATGCACCGCCATGCTACTTTTTCGTAGTAACAAACCCTTGGAGAGACAAAACAAAAATTTGATATCATGCTCTCAAGGATTTCTTAGGACATTTAATAGAATATTTGAATCTTGATCTTTATAAAATATTAAAGCTTAATGTTCAATCTATGTACAAAAGAAAAAAAAGATTGGATGGAAACTAACTAAATAAAGGTATGGTGAAGAATATACTTAATTTTCTAAGGCCCACAAACTGAACATCTTGGGTCCATCTAATCTATGTTAAAAATGTAATTCATCCTTCTTTATAAGCAAATCTTCGTAATAATTACAAATCAAAGAGTGTACTTAAAACCTTTTGAATTTGCATCTACTAGTTCTCATTTTTTTCTAATATTCATTTCTCCTTTGCTATATGAAGGTTCTGATATGGAAATGGATAGAATTTGAATGTATTGTTCAAGGAGTAATGCTGTTTTTAAAAGTGGAGTTAAATACTTTCTAAATTTTGCATTCAGTAATGAAAGTTCAAGTGAAATGATACTATGCCCATGTAGAGATTGTTGAAATGGCATTTGAAGGACAAGAGATAATGTTGAAGCTCATTTGCTTTGGAGAGGATTCAAACCTGGATATTACAATTGGATTGTTCGTGGAGAAACTTCATTTAGAATTGACATTGGATCACATTCCATCAATGTTGATGATGTTAATGATGACATGGAAGGGCTATTAAATGATGCATTTGGATTGGAAAGTAATACTGCAGATGAACGAGAAGAAATTAATAAACCAAATGTGAATGCTGCAAAGTTTTATAAGATGATAAGTGACTCACAACAAGAATTATTTCTCGTATGTAAAAAGTTTTCAAAACTTGATTTTCTTGTTAGGCTACTTCAACTTAAATGCCTTAGTAATTGGACTAAAAAACCATTTACTATGTTGCTTGACTTGTTAAGGGAAGCAATTGAAGATATTCGTCTACCAAATTCTTATTACAAGACAAAGAAGTTAATTTAGGATTTGGGATTAAGTTATAAAAAATATTATGCATGTCGTAATGATTGTATTTTATATTGGGGCCCTCATGAATCTAAGAATGAATGTGATATTTATAATGAGTCAAGATGTGTTGCAAAAGATAGCACTTTAAAAGATATATTAAGTAAGAAAATGAAAAAGGTTGCTGGAAAAGTCAAGTGACACTTCCCATTAACATAAAGATTGTAGAGATTATTCATGTCATCTAAGACAACATCATATATGATATGGCATAAAATAGATCGTATAAAAGATCGTAGCATGAGGCATTCGACTGACACTCTAGCTTGGCAGCACTTAGACTACCAAGATACAAATTTTGATGCATATCCTAGAAATGTATAATTGGGTTTAACATTATATGGATTTAATCCATTTGGGATAATGACTTCAACTCATAGTAGTTGGCCTGTTATATTGATGACATATAATTTGCCTCCTAACTTGTGTATGAAACCACAATACATGATGATTTCTTTGCTTATTCCTGAGCCAACTCAACCAGAAAATGATATTGATGTTTATTTACAACCACTTGTGGCTGAGTTAAAAGAATTATGGGAAATTTGTTTGTAGACTTATGATGCATGTTCAAAGGAGAATTTTTCAGTTGTCATTTGCGCTGTCATTACTAAGAGATTTTCATTTGAGTCGTCATTACTAAGAGATTTTCATTTGAGTCGTCATTATAATGATTTGTTATAATGACGACCATTATGTAGTTCCAACAAACGGATGTCCTCTACTTTTTATATACTCAAAATATAAAAAGTGATTTGAGATGGACCCCAAATAAAAAATTGCAAATAATATCTCAAACTGACTATAATTTGAACTATCTACTTTACAAAAAAAGCTTTCTACTTTAATTACTAAGAATTTTAATTTAGATAATGATCACATAAACTTGCTTGATGAATATGTTGTAATAAATAAGAAGCATATCGTTTTAATTAATGCACACATATCCTTAAAACACTGTATCTTGAACTAGAGAAAGCATACAAAGTCTTATAAACTTTGTATGTTATAGTTTTCAAATAGAAAGCATACAAAGTCTTATAAACTTTGTATTTGACATCCCAATTATACATTACATATCAGAGCGGATTGTCCTACACTTCAAGATCACACAAGCAAATTGATGACATATAAGGGGAGAGGAGTTGTAGTGGTCTAAGGTTGAAGGCTGTTGGAGGAGGGGTACAGGAGTTCAGCCTGCAGTGAGGAGTAAGACGAGCTCGGCTTGGATGGGAGTCCAATGAGGAGAGCTGCTGGGGTCTGCAGCTGAAGGATGTGGATATGGGGTCGGATCATTTCTCGGGGAGGAAGTAGAAACCGTTGTAGTTTTCAAATAGGGAGTGCGGCTTGCGGATTTTAGTGAACATGGATAAGTGAAGACGAGAGCTGGGAGAGTGAATGATAAGGCTACTGAGGGAATTGAAGAGCATGCAAAGAGATCGAGTAGTATAGGCATTAAATTATGCTCCTTTTTTATTCCCACTATCGATCTGCAGAGGCAACAGGTTCCAAATTTCTAAGAAAGGGAAAGCCAGAAATAAGATATTAGACAGGATTTTTCTATTTTTTTCTATTATATATATATATTACATTAAAATTATAAAATTTGAATTAAAATATCATTCAAAATAAACAAGAGTTAATCAATTCTCTTATAGTTCCTCATAAATCGCGCAACTCGATTTGCATGATGTTGCCTCGACCAACATGCGGCCATTTTGCTCATGCAATAACAAACAATATGAGCATCCGGGTCAGGTATTTTCGACATTACAGATACAACAGCGAAGTCCGTTTTGCAAACCGATGCCATTCGGACAATCTCGCACATCGTCACATCCGTAGACCTTCATCTTCGACCTCCTTTGCTAAATTAATCGCGAGAAGTCCTCATTCAGATAAATGTGACATCCCAAACTGATCAGTGCAGTCTATTTGAAAATTGGAAGTTATTTTGTCAGCATCGCGCCTGCAAGCTAACTCATGGCCGCAAACGGTAGCTTTCATCACTCTTTCATCACATGATCGAGCCAATTTTCATCTGAGCAACTCCTTTTTGACAAATTTGGCATTCTGAATGCAATAATGAAACCCATTTCACAATCGGGTGAAGTTCGAGCGGTTATTCATACCCACAAATGGTTGCCAAACAACCTCGTCTTTTTTTGCATTGATCATGACATATGTATGGAGGTCAAAACTTTCAAGAATAACGAGAGTTTTTTTGAATTGCAACGAACGAAGACCACTATTTCCAAACGATCTCCAAAAAATTTGATTTGAAATTTTAATGTGCCATAAAAATTTATATATCAAAATGATTTATTCTACTTACTATACTCATTTATTTAAACCTCAGTTGATTTGTAGATAGAATTTGGTGACAGCACTCCAGAATTATAGCATTTTGATGTTAAGGTTTTGAGATTAACATGTTCTTCAACTGGATAAGAACACAATGGAAGCACGTACAATTAAGTGCACATTAAGAGATGAAATCATCAAACACTGCTAAGGATGATATTCTTAATATACATCATGTATAATAAGAGACTTAAAGATAGAAATTTGACAAAATGGTTGAAAAATGATGAAGACCCTTTAATTATCAAGATATGGCATCGATGAAGAGTAATTCTTATATGATGAAATGGAGATAATACAATTTGAATTACGAGAATAAGATTTGAATATTGATTTCTTTGATAATGATAGAAACAAAGAATCTGCATCCACCACAACCCACCATAGAAATAGCTAAAAAGAAAAGGTACATAAAAAGAATTTATTTTGTTAAAGTTTATTTACTTAGAAGTATTACTCTCATCTTTATATTTATAAAAAAAAAAATATTTGAGATTGAAGAAGATGACTAAAATAGATAATAAAGAAGATTACGAGGCATTGGACTCTACAAGTGATGAGGCAGCGGAGATAACAAATCATTATAATGACAACTCAAATGAAAATCTCTTAGTAATGACAGCGCAAATGACTTCTGAGTTGTTATATACAACTGAAAAATCATAAGATAACTCGTGGTAGTGATGTATGGGTGTTATAAATTTGCTTTCAGGGAGTATAATTTTGATGATAACAAACACTTCTGTTTCTCTATGATTGCTTTGACCACTAACATTTCAGGTCCACAAGATCAAATTGCAATTTGAACCAGCTCAAGATTGGATAGACTAGATCTAAGTCAGTTTATCAACTTTTCCCTTTATAAATGATGTGGTTCCTAATGCTAAGTAACATCGCACACACACACATGGAGGGAAATTTCTATCTTTTTTTAGAGTTCTCTATTTTTGGTCACATCATTTGGGATGATTAACAAATCATCATAGATGAACTATTAAAAATAGAAACCCTAATTAGGGTATCCGGCTTAAAGCAGCCGTCATTAAGTGCATCGTCCTAAACGATATTTATATCGGCCGAAAAAATAGGCTCAAATTAGAAAGAATCAGTCGGCAGAACTATTTAGGTATTATTTGTTTTTGGACATCATCGAGGACATCATCATGGATGATGAAACACAATTATTCCTAAATTAATCTGCTTATTAAGGAAAGCAATTAAGGTTTGATTGCTCGATAAAATCATCATGGATGTTAGCTAGATCGGTCGGGATGATCATTTCAAAAAACCTTTATTATTCCTAGATGTTCAACATCGGCCAGCTGTTATTTAGGTCGATGCTCTGAACAATTTGCATGAATTTGAACTAATCTTTCAAGACGATGGTAAGATCGGCCTGGACGATCAAGCTATTTTTTCATCATCTAGACATCCATTCTGTGATTGTCTAGATGATATTCAAGGATTTATACTGATTGTATAGGATGATTTCCTATCGACTTAGATGATATGAACAAAATATTCTGATTGTCCCAAACCGTCCGGGCTGATTGAGCCAAATTTATGCTGATTGTCTAGGATGATATTTATATCGTCCTGGACAATAAATTTAGTTTATATAAATTAAGAGTTATTCTAAATAACAACTCAGAAGTCATTTATGGATGTAGGCTTCTCATATAGCTTGTAGGTTTACCCAACTTTAGTAGCCCTAGTTGCATTTCTGCCTTTTATGACTTCTATGAAATTTGCAAGCAAATGGATGGCATATAAGGGGAGAATATAATTATCAACATTCATTTTTTTTGAATTGCAACAAGGGCTATTCTAAAACTTATCTATTTCATATAATCTTCAAGAGATTCTACTCCCAACAACTCAGAAAAAAAGTTCTAAGTGATATCTTGGTAGTCTAAGTGCTGCCAAGCTAGAGTGTCAGCCGAATGCCTCATGCTACGATCTTTTATACGATATATTTTATGCCATATCATATATGATGTAGTCTTAGATGACATGAATAATCTCTACAATCTTTATGTTAATGGGAAGTGTCACTTGACTTTTCCAGCAACCTTTTTCATTTTCTTACTTAATATATCTTTTAAAGTGCTATCTTTTGCAACACATCTTGACTCATTATAAATATCACATCCCAATATAAAATACAATCATTACGACATGCATAATATTTTTTATAACTTAAACCCAAATCCTAAATTATCTTCTTTGTCTTGTAATAAGAATTTGGTAGACGAATATCTTCAATTGCTTCCCTTAACAAGTCAAGCAACATAGTAAATGGTTTTTTAGTCCAATTACTAAGGCATTTAAGTTGAAGTAGCCTAACAAGAAAACCAAGTTTTGAAAACTTTTTACATACTAGAAATAATTCTTGTTGTGAGTCACTTATCATCTTATAAAACTTTGCAGCATTCGCATTTGGTTTATTAATTTCTTCTCATTCATCTGCAGTATTACTTTCCAATCCAAATGCATCATTTAATAGCCCTTCCATGTCATCATTAACATCATCAACATTGATGGAATGTGATCCAATGTCAATTCTAAATGAAGTTTCTCCACGAGCAGTCCAATTGTAATATACAGGTTTGAATCCTCTCCAAAGCAAATGAGCTTCAACATTATCTCTTGACCTACAAATGCCATTTCAACAATCTCTACATAGGCATAGTATCATTCCACTTGAACTTTCATTATTGAATGCAAAATTTAGAAAGTCTTTAACTCCACTTTTAAAAACTGCATTACTCCTTGAACAATACATTCAAATTCTATCCATTTCCATAACAGAACCTTCATATAGCAAAGGAGAAATGAATATTAGAAAAAAATGAGAATTAGTGGATGCAAATTCAAAAGGTTTTAAGTACACTCTTTGATTTGTAATTATTACTAAGATTTGCTTATAAAGAAGGATGAATTACATTTTTAACATAGATTAGATGGACCCAAGTGTCCAGTTTGCGGGCCCTAGAAAATTAAGTATATTCTTCACCATACCTTTATTTAGTTAGTTTCCATCCAATCTTATTTTTTCTTTTGTACATAGATTGAACATTAAGCTTTAATATTCTATAAAGATCAAGATTTAAATATTCTATTAAATGTCCTAAGAAATCCTTGAGAGCATGATATCAAATTTTTGTTTTGTCTCTCCAAGGGTTTGTTACTATGAAAAAGTAACATGGCGGTGCATTAAGAGAAATGGGGAAGAAAATTAGAAAAAATGAAGATGAGATAAGCATCATGAAACATTTCAGTTGAGTATATCGTAAATAGGATGAATGGTAAAGTTCAACAACAACATCAGCCATATTACATTTGATTTACTCTTTTTTTCCTTTTATTTTAGCATTTATTCTATCAACGAAGTATCATTTAGCCACTTCTTCCATCATGCTCTAACCACTTGAAACCAATTCTTTAATCATCTAATCTTCAAGGGATTCTACTCCCAACATCCCTTTCATATAATCAATTTTATGGATGTAGGCTTCTCATATAGCTTGTAGGTTTACCCAACTTTAGTAGCCCTTGTTGCATTTCTGCCTTTTATGACTTCAATGAAATTTGCAAGAAAATGGATGACATATAAGGGGAGAATATAATTATCAACATCATTTTTTTTTAATTGCAACAAGGTCTATTCTAAAACTTATCTATTTCATATCAGAGCGGATTGTCCTACACTTCAAGATCACACAAGAAAATGGATGACATTTAAGGGGAGAGGAGTTGTAGTGGTCTGAGGTTGAAGGCTGCTGGAGGATGGGTAGAGGAGTTCGGCCTGCAGTGAGGAGTAAGATGAGCTCGGCTTGGATGGGAGTCCAATGAGGAGAGCTTCGTAGCTAAAATTGGACATATTAGCGACCATTTTTTGGACGCTAATGAATATTTATTTGGATGCTTTTTAATAATTTTAATAATTAATTTTATTATATATATATATATATATATATATATATCTTACATTAAAATTATAAAATTTGAATTAAAATATCATTCAAAATAAACAAGAGTTAATCAATTCTCGTATAGTTCCTCATAAATCGCTCAACTCGATTTGCATGATGTTGCCTCGACCAACATGTGGCCATTTTTCTCATGCAATAACCAACAATATGAGCATCCGGGTCAGGTATTTTCGACATTACAGATACAACAGCGAAGTCTATTTTGCAAACTGGCACCATTCAGACAATCTCGCACATCGCCACATCTGTAGACCTTCATCTTCGACCTCCTTTGCTAAATTAATCACGAGAAGTCCTCATTCAGATAAATTTGACATTCCAAACTGATCAGTGCAATCCATTTGAAAATTGGAAGTTATTTTGTCAGCATCGCTCCTGCAAGCTACCTCACGCCCGCAAACGGTAGCTTTCATCACTCTTTCATCACATGATCGAGCCAATTTTCATCTGAGCAACTCTATTTTGACAAATTTGGCATTCTGAATGCAATAATGAAACCCATTTCACAATCGGGTGAAGTTCGAGCGGTTCTTCATGCCCACAAATGGTTGCCAAACAACCTCGTCTTTTTTTGCATTGACCATGACATATGTATGGAGGTTAAAACTTTCAAGAATAACGAGAGTTTTTTTGAATTGCAACGAACGAAGAACACTATTTCCAAATGATCTCCAAAAAATTTGATTTGAAATTTTAATGTGCCCTAAAAATTTATATATCAAAATGATTTATTCTACTTACTATACTCATTTATTTAAACCTCAGTTGATTTGTAGATAGAATTTGGTGACTGCACTCCAGAATTATAGCATTTTGATGTTAAGGTTTTGAGATTATCATGTTCTTCAGCTGGATGTGAACACAACTGAAGCACGTACAATTAAGTTCACATTAAGAGATGAAATCATCAAACATTGCTAAGGATGATATTCTTAATATACATCATGTATAATAAGAGACTTAAAGATAGAAATTTGACAAAATGGTTGAAAAATGATGAAGACCCTTTAATTATCAAGATATGGCATCGATGAAGAGTAATTCTTATATGATGAAATGGAGATAATACAATTTGAATTACGAGAATAAGATTTGAATATTGATTTCTTTGATAATGATAGAAACTAAGAATCTGCATCCACCACAACCCACCATAAAAATAGCTAAAAAGAAAAGGTACATAAAAAGAATTTATTTTGATAAAGTTTATTTACTTAGAAGTATTACTCTCATCTTTATATTGATAAAAAAAAATATTTGGGAATGAAGAAGATGACTAAAATAGATAATAAAGAAGATTATGAGGCATTGGACTCTACAAGTGATGAGGCAGCGGAGATAACAAATCATTATAATGACGACTCAAATGAAAATCTCTTAGTAATGACAGCGGAAATGACTTCTGAGTTGTTATATACAACTGAAAAATCATAAGATAACTCGTGGTAGTGATGTATGGGTGTTGTAAATTTTCTTTAAGGGAGTATAATTTTGATGATAACAAACACTTCTGTTTCTCTACGATTGCTTTGACTACTAACATTTCAGGTCCACAAGATCAAACTGCAATTTGAACCAGCTCAAGATTGGATAGACTAGGTCTAAGTTAGTTCATAAACTTTTCCCTTTATAAATGATGTGGTTCCTGATGCTAAGTAACATCGCACACACACACATGGAGGGAAATTTCTATCTATTTTTAGAGTTCTCTATTTTTTGTCACATCATTTGGGACTATTAACAAATCATCATAGATGAACTATTAAAAATAGAAACCCTAATTAGGGTATCCGGGTTAAAGCAGCCGTCATTAAGTGCATCGTCCTAGATGATATTTATATTGGCCGGAAAAATAGGCTCAAATTAGAAAGAATCAGTCGCCAGATCTATTTAGGTATTATTTGTTTTTGGACATCATCTAGGACATCATCATGGATGATGAAACACAATTATTCCTAAATTAATCTGGTTATTAAGGAAAGCAATTAAGGTTTGATTGCTCGATAAAATCATCATGGATGTTCGCTAGATCGGTCAGGATGATCAGTTCAAAAAATCTTTATTGTTCCTAGATGTTCAACATCGGCCAGCTGTTATTTAGGTCGATGCTCTAAACAATTTGCATGAATTTGAACTAATCTTTCAAGACGATGGTAAGATCAGCCTGGACGATCAAGCTATTTTTTCATCATCTAGACATCCATTCAGTGCGATTGTCTAGGTGATATTCAAGGATTTATACTGATTGTATAGGATGATTTCCTATCGACTTAGATGATATGAACAAAAATCTTCTGATTGTCCCTAACCATCCGGGCTGATTGAGCCAAATTTATGCTGATTGTCTAGGATGATATTTATATCATCCTGGACAATAAATTCAGTTTATATAAATTAAGAGCTATTCTAAAACTTATCTATTTAAAAGCTCTTGTACTACCCAAGAAATCATCTTTTACTGTTGTCTTGACCTTAAAGAGACTAGAGGAGAAGGATAGAAAGGGGGAGAGAGAGAGGATCTTGTGAGGACGACTTTGTGAGGGGTTTCACAAAGGTTGCTCCAAATAAGGATCCAAGTCATCTTCTCCGATCGTCATCCTTTGTTCTTGGAGGTTTGAGAGAGGTCCACTTCAGCAATCGATCAAGGTTCTCTTCCTGCTTCAGGAGAAAGCAAAAGTTGGGTTTTCTGCCTCACCGGTGTTAGTGAAAAGGAGGTTTTATACAGGCTTCTCCACCTTGTTGTGGGAGAAAAAGGAGAGTCACTGAGTTTAGTGCAATACTTAGAGACGCCTTTGGGGAGAGGACATAGGTCGAGTTGACTGATCCACTATAAATTTATGTGTTCTTTTCTATTGCTTCTTCTGTATTTAAATTTCCACACGTTAAATTTCTTTGTGGTGAATTTTTGGTTTGGTTGACATCTTTTTTTTTTTTTTAAAGATTTTTTTTAAAATACTAATTCACCCCCCTTCTTGGTTACCTTGGGCTCATTCATAAGGGCTTAAAATCCCTAATAAACTTTCAAGTGGTATCAGAGCGGGATACATAAAATTTAGTTTTTGAAACTTTTAAATTTTGATCCATGGCTAACTCCGGCAATCGTAATACTGCGGAAGGATATTCCATTACCCGACCATCTTTGTTTCACAATATTTATTTTAATTTTTGGAAAACTCACATGTCTACTTTTTTACAATCGATTGACTATCACATGTGGATGCTTATTAAAGAAGGTTATAAACCTTCTTCTTGTGAAATTAGTGGCATTAAAATTGAAATTTATTTTACTGAATGGACTTTTGATGAAAGAGATTTAGCACAACTTAATGCAAAATATTTGAATTATTTTTTTGTGATTTGAAATCTGAAGATTATATGCGTATTTCAACTTGTGCAACTAGTAAAAAAATTTGTGATAGATTGTTCATTACTTATGAAGGAACCAATGAAATTAAGCAATCTAGGTTGAATATTTTGTTGCATGACTATAAACTTTTTTGTATGAAATCTTCTGAATCAATTTCTAACATATATACTAGGTTTACTCAAATTATCACCTTATTGCAAGCTCTAGGAAGAGAGCTAACTAATTATGAAAAGTAAATAAAATTTTGAGATGCTTACCTTCTTCTTTTGATGCTAAGATCAATGCAATTTCTAAATCTTAAGGTTTAAATATTTATTCTATTGATAATTTGCTTGGATCACTTGTTGCTTACGAGCAAGGGGTGAATCAAAGAAATTTTAATGCATGTGAGAAAAATAAGGAGAAAACTATGGCACTGAAGGCCAATAACACGGACACTGATTCTTTCAGGTCTAAAAGCGATGAAACTACCTTCATCACAAGGCAATTCAAAAGCTTTCTAAGAAAGAAGCACAAGAGCCATCAGAAGTGGAATAAAGGTAAGGGTAGCAAAAATCTTAAAAATTCTAATGATATAATCTTCTTTGAATATAGGATGTCAGGACATATTAAAGCTGATTGTCCAATACTTAAAAGCTAACTCAAGCAAGGAAAAGGGTGAGGAGAAACCCAAGTTCAAAAAGGATAATAAAAGGTTCCAAAAGGCATTATGGGCATATTCAACATTGGACTTCTCTAAGACTGAAGCTGAAGAGGAGACTACAAACTTGTGGTTGATGGTGGATGATCATCATGGTCAGTTTGACCAAGAAGAGGTATGTGAACTAACCAACGAATAATTACTTAAAGTTTCTAAACAAATTCATGAATCATATAGAAAACTTAAGAAATCACATGCTACTTTGAAATTGGAGTTTTTAAATTTGTAAAAAGAGCATGATATTTTACTTAAAGATTATTCTACAATCGATAGAAATCCCATGTCTTTACTTGATGAGTTTGATGTATTAAATAAAAAGCATATTGAATTGTCTGATGCACATCATTTCTTGAAGTCATCTCATACAGAGTTAGAAAAAGAGCTTAAGAAATTAGAAAATCTCAAAGCTTTTGAAAATAACAAACCAATATTTCATGCATTACATGACTTTAAAAGAAAGCATTACTACTCGAATAGATTAATAAATCCTTTTTCTAGTCTTAGATATTTTTATGTGGCATGTTAGGACATATTTCACATAGTTGTACTATTCACCATAGTACACATTAGGTGTAGAGACCCAAATTGCATGATTTATAGTATAACATAATTGCATTGTATTCATCTTTCCATAAGAAGGGACCCAAACATATTTGGGTTCCTAAATCTGACGTTTGATGATTTTGTAGGCTTGCTCTCACAAAAGGCCTTTTTGAGAGCATGTTGTACCTGGATAACAGATGCTCATGACACATGAGTGGAGATGCTAATCAATTCATTTTACTGGAGGCAAGATTAATCTTGGAGACTACACCACCAGGAAGGTAGTGGGCGCAGGTATAATTGGAAACTCCAAGAACCTTTTGTTTGAAAATATTTTGCTTGTAGTTGGATTGAAACACAACTTACTCAGCATCAGTCCTTTACAGTGTTTAATAAGAGAACTTTAGTGGTGGAAGAGACTACTCATGTAGTGTTTGATGAATTTGATCCTAAGAAGTCTAGAGTTGAGGATGAATATGGAGTTGGAGAGATTACCATAGGAGTTAAAAATTGGAGAAGAGGGTAGAACCCCAAAACACTAAAGGAGTAGGTGAGATTACCCAAGGAGTAAAAAATGAAAATTTGGAGGAAATGTTTGAACCTACACTCACCTTGCCTAGAGATTAGAGATATTCTTTGAGTCATCCTAAAGAACCGATCATAGGTAACCCTTTTGAAGGTGTTAGGACTAGACATGGACTTAGGAAGTAAGTGAACCACTCTGTATTTAGCTCAATGACTGAACCCACCAACATTAATTAACACCTTTCTGATGAGTTTTGGATCTTAGCCATACAAGAGGAATTAAACTAATTTGTTAGGAATTATATTTGGGAGCTTATAAGAAGACAAAAAGGACAAAGTGTAGTTGGAACTAAATGGGTCTTTAAGAATAAAATGAATGATTCTGGTGTGGTGGTTAGGAATAAGGTAAGATTCATAGCTAAGGGGTACAACCAAATAGAAGAGACCTTTGCCCCTGTAGCTAGATTGGAAGCCATTAGAGTGCTACTAACCTTTGCCTGTTATAAATGATTTAAGCTTTTCAAAATGGATGTTAAGAGTGACTTTTTAAATGGGATAATAAAAGAGGATGTGTTTATAGATCAACTCTCAGGTTTTGAGAGTTCCCAAATTCTAAATCATGTTTTAAAATTAAAAATGGCCTTATATGAATTAAAGCAGGCACCCAGAGCTTAGTATGAGAGGTTTAGCACATTCTTACTAGAGAGGGAGTTTGTTAAGGGGAGCGTTGACACTACCCTTTCTTAGGAAAATAGGAGATGAATTACTCATTATTCAAATCTATATTTATGATATACTTTTTGGATCTTCTGATAAAAGGCTATGAGATGATTTTTCTAAAATAATGTGTAAGAAATTTGAGATGAGTATGATGGGGGAGAGTTGTCCTACTTTTGGGGCTTTAGTATAAGACAACTAGATGATGGAACCTTTCTAAATTAATCAAAATACATAAAACACATCTTAAATAAATATGAAATAGATAAAGCTAAGCTAATTAATACTCTCATGACCTCTAGTGTTCAGTTATAAAAGGATCCAAATGGAAAATCAGTTGATCAAAAGAAGTACAGAGGGATGATTAGATCTTTATTTTACCTGACTGCTAGCCAACGTGATAAAATATTTATTGTTTATCTCTATGCTAGATTTAAAGCTGATTCTAAAGAATCTCACCTGACTGTAGTTAAGAGAATTTTTATATACCTCTTAGGAACACAACTTAGAAATCTGGTATCCTAGGCACAATACTTCTGTTGAGATTATTGGATATTCTAAATCTAATTTTGCATGATATAAGGTGGATAGAAAGAGCACTTCTAGGACTTGCCAATTCATAGGACAGTCTTTAGTCTCTTAGTCTAGTAGGAAGCAAAACTTTATTATACTTTTCACTACTGAAGCTAAGTAAATTATTACCTTAGGAAGATGTGTGGCCCAAGTTCTTTGGTTGAAGCAGCAAGTTCTAGATTTAGGATTACCTGTAGGAACAATTTTAATCGTTTCTCACAACACTAGTGTCATCTGTATTTCTAAGAATCATATCCAACATTCAAGGACCAAGCACATATATATAAGGCATCACTTTATTAGAGACCATGTGACCAAACGAGAAATTGAGTTACACCATGTGACAACTGAGAATCAACTAGCTGACATCTTTACTAAACCATTGGCTTTTGACACTTTTAACACTTTAAGAACCAGATTGGGTGCGATTGACATAAATGCTTGAACTTGATTTCTGATCATTTATTTATTAATTGTTGTTTTCTTTTTATAGTTTTTTCCTTCCTTTTTTTTACTTTTCATCTATTTCAGTTTTATTGATTTGATTTTCTTCATTATTTTATTTTACCTTTTAATCACCGCTGAATTGATATCTTATGCCATATTTTTATTTTTTGAAAATTTGTAGTCAATGATTGACATCTCTAAAATCAGTTAAAAAGGAGAAAACACCGTTAATTGTTTCCTTCTCTCTAAATTCTTTTAGTGGTGTAATTTTTTTTTGTAAATAAAGATCTATCTCATATTAACAACTGGATTTTGAAATTGAGATATTTTCAATCTTGCTATAGTAATATATCTTATATATATAATATTCAAAGTCTTTATTTTATCTTAAGATTTTTATAATTTTATCATTGAATTTATCATATAATTTGTTATTCTGTTTTGTGATTCATTATTCCTTATATTAGAGAGTTAGTTTTTCTTCTCTAATATCTAGAAGATATAATCACAACTGAAAATTTTTAAGAATTTTGAGAAAGGGATCTAGCTTCAAAAATAAATGGAAAAAAAGATGTACAAAGAGCGCTATTCAAATTGACAACAGGCAAAAAATGAGCCCACCAAAAGTAAGCTTCTTCTCTTTCAAAGTTTTTAAATCTTAGAAGAATTCATGTGTCACTTGATATTTTTCAAATGTTTGATTTCAAAAAGTCTTGATTGTAACTAATTAGTTTGGTATATTATTTCTATAAAATATTTTTCTGAAACCAAGTCTTGAGATGATCTCTTTTTCTTATATGATTGATTTTTTTTTTTTTATTTAGATCCTTGTTTTCAAAAGATGATTTCCCTTAGGAGAAGTCCGAGTTAGGGCTAACAGGATCGATTGTTCTACCATTTTCTTGAATTTTGACGATGTTAACTCACTGATTCTTACAAATTTTTTAATTCAATCACATTGAAAACCTATCATATTCAAGCTATAGTTAAAAAAATACCTTGTTTTACTTTTGTTCTTATCTTTTTCGTATTTTATTTTTGCTTTTAAGTTGATTTTTCTTGTGTTTGGGCCTTTTCTGATCATCTCCTTCCATTCTCTGATTTTGAACTTTTTCTCAAATCGTCCTGGACAATATTTATATCGTCTTAGACGATCTGTTCAATTTACTCTTTGAATTCCATCTAACAACGTTTTTTACTTTTTTACTTCTGATCGTCCTGAATGATCCATTATCATCCTAGATGATCTGATCGTCTTCTGTTTCAATTATTTGTGATCATCTTGGATGATCCTTCTTATCCTGGACAATCTTTTCAATATCTGCTCAAATATTTGTTATCATCCTGGATGATACATCTGTTCATCCTAGATGATCCACATGGCAAAATTCAGCACTCAACTTTAATTCGGCCGATACTATCCATTATTGTACATCGTCCTGCATAGTCCACCTAATCATATAGGATGATTTACTTTTTCAACGGTCAACCATAATGACTCCTCAGGACGATCGCCTGTGTCTTATCATCACGGATGATATCTGATCGTCTTAGACAATATTACTTCCTTTTTTACCAATTGTCCTGAATGCAAATATTGCACCATATCAGTCTGGATAATTCTATGATTGTCCTGGATTATCTACTCGATTCTTTAAAAACTGAGACTTTTCACCATTTTTTCCCTCAGACAATCCTTCTTCACTCCCTATTTCTCTTGCTCTTGTGCTCTATTTTCCTAAGTATGGACGGTGGATAGAGATCTCGCCATCTTTTTGGGAGTTCCTTGAGGGCGACTCTGGATCCTCGCTTCATTTAGGCGGATGATCAAACCGCCTATTAAAGGTACAAAATAGCTGGGATTATTATCTCCCAGAATGTCAATCCATACATTCTTTCCTATCCTATCCTAGATCTTTTTGCGCACACTTCCTTGACCTTCCTTCTTACTCTCTCTATCCCCTTCAACTTTGAGCTTTTTTTTTGAATTTTTCACTAGCCTCCACATTAATTCTTCTTTCACTGCTCTCAAGTCCTATGTGAATCGACACTGGGTCAAAATTATATATCAGAACTGTGAAGAACTTTTGCAACTTTCCAACACATGGGATAAACTCCATATCCAGTGTACTTATCCTGATTACGACTAGGCTCTGCCAACCACTTTCTTAGAAATACTAATGCTCACTTTTATGTTGGAGAGTCTATCACCTTACTCAAAGATGCTAGGATAATCCAGCTTGTTCTTCGCACCTCAATTCTTCCTAAAGCTGGTGATCACGTTCATATCACTCCACTTCTTTCGATCACCACTTTTTACATTTTGGCTCACCGAGAATTCAATGCCACTGATTTAATCTTTCACTACATTGAGCATCTAACTACTATTTGAGATCCAGGATATTGGAGGAAGCCCAATCTTGCCCTAGGACATATCATTGCCTATATCTTAGAATCAAAATACAACCTTCAATATCCTACCCCACCAAATTTTCATCCTACCTTCTACTCAAATAATTCCTTCCACATTATTCATAGTACTTGTCTCAACTCAGGGAATGAGGAAGCTGAGGGAACTGAGGAGGAGGCAGGTCCTGCACCTATTCCTGCACCTACTCCGCTCCGCCAGCACTCTCATCTTGATCAGCTGGTGGAGCAATTCGACTAGTGGGAGACTAGCTTTGAGACCTTCATTGCTGCATAGGAGAAGCAACATGTGGAGGACGTTACTCGCTTTGACGCTTATGTAGCTCACCAACAGCTCCAGCACGACAAGTATATATCCTGGCTTGGGGAGCATTTTGCGATCCTTTCCAGTTACTTTCAACCACATCCACCACCACCACCTCCACCTTCAGATGATCAGGGAACGTCTTTCTTTTAGTTAATTTGTTTTTGTGTGATGTTTATTTACTTCTATTTAGTAGTTTGTGTTGTTTTTATTTTTCCCTCCTCTTTTTTGTGATGTCAAAAGGGGGAGTAGCCGTACTAGTTTATGTTGTTTTAGTCTGTTCTAGTTTATTATATTTTTATGATGGATATTTGAACTATTTGAATTGTGGTTGTTTTTTACTTGCTTTCATTAAAATTGCTTTGAACTGCTTCAATTATTTTGTGATTGTCATCATCAAAAAGGGGAAGATTATTGCAAATATACCATCAGGGAGTATAATTTTGATTATAACAAATACTTCTATTTCTCTATAACTGCCTTGACTATTAATATTTTAGGTCCACAATATCAAACTGCAATATAAACCAGCTCAAGATTAGGTAGACTAGGTCTGAGTCCATTTGTAAACTTTTCCCTTTGTAAATAATGTGGTTCCTGATGCTACGAAACCTTGCACACACACACATATGAAAATTTTTTTGTCTATTTTTAGAATTCTCTATTTTTTATCACATCATCCAGGACGATCAACAAATCATCCTAGACAAACTATTAAAAATAAAAACCCTAATTAGGGCATCTTGGTTAAGTAGCCATTATTAAGTGCATCATCTTAGACAATATTTATATTGGCCGAGACGATATTCTTAAAACAAAAAGAATTAACTGCTATATCTATTTAGGTATTATTTATTTTTGGACATCATCCAGGACATCATCTTGGATGATGAAACACACTTATGCCTAAATTAATATGGTTATTAAGGAAAGCAATTAAGGTTTGATTGCTCAATCAAATTGTCGTGGACGATCGCCAGATCAATCGGGTTAATCAGTTCAAAAAACCTTAGTTGTTCGTAGACATTCAACATCAGTCAGTTGCTATTTAAGGCGATGCCCTGGGCGATTTGCACAGATTTGAACTAACCATCTGAGACGATCGTGAGATCGACTTGGATGATCAAGCTATTTTTTTATTATCCAGACATCTATTCAGTGCGAATGTCTGGACGATATTCAAGGATTTGTACTGATCTTACAAGACGATATCCTATCGGCCTTGAATATGAATAAAAATCTTCTGATCATCCCAAACCATCCTGGCTTATTGAATGAAATTTATGTTGATTGTCCAGGACGATATAGTCAGTTTATATAAATTAAGAGCTATTCCAAAACTCTTTTATTTAAGAGCTCTTGTATTACCCAAGAAATCATTTTTTGTTGTTATCTTGACCTGAGAGAGCCTAGAGGAGAGTGAGAGAAAGGGAGAGAGAGAGGATCTTGTGAGGGGGAGTTTGTGAGGAGTTTCACAAAATTTGCTCCAAGGAAGGATCCAAGCTGTCTTCTCCGATCGTCATCTCTTATTCATGGAGATTCGAGAGAGGTCCATTTCAATAATCGATCAAGGTTCTCTGTCTGCTTTAGGAGGAAGCAAAAGGAGTTGGGTTCTCTGCCTCACTAGTGTCAGTGGAGAGGAGGTTTTGTACAGGCTTCTCCACCTTACTGTGGGAGCAAAATGAGAGTAATTGAGTTTAGTGCAATACTTCGAGGGTGCCTCTGGGGGGTGGACGTAGGTCGAGTTGACCGAACCACTATAAATTTTTATGTTCTTTTATACTACTTCTTCCGCATTTAAATTTATGCACGTTAAATTTCTTTGTGGTGAATTTTTGGTTTGGTTGAGATCCCTTTTTTTTATTATTGAAAGATTTTTTTAAAATACTAATTCACCCCCCCCCTCTTGAATAGTTTGGGGAAGTTCATAAGGGCTTAACATCCCTAATGAACTTTCAATGTGTTCTTTAATCAATTGGAAGAAATGGAGGAATTAGAAAGCAGACATTAAATCTCGATAATATGATCCAAAAATGCCTACAAATTTAAAACTATGTAATGTGCAAAAAAGGATACTCAAGGATCAATGGAAAAATCTTCTATTTTATTGGAATTCAAAAGAATCAAAGGTATATTATCAAAACTTGTAAATTTTAAAGGGATATTCATGTTATATTTTTTTTAAAATTCATATTTGTGTTTTGTGTATAAGTGAATGAAATAAAAAGAGTAGGTTAAAAAGAGTTTGATGCACATAAATGGAAAAAGGAGTTTCGGTCAAGTGCGTAAAAAACAGGTAAATTTTTATGTATATACATGTTTATGTCAGTTTGTGTGTTATACTTAAATTTTGAAGTCAATTATTCTTTTATTGTAATTAAATTGAATTTTATTTATTAATTTTTTAGTAGAAAAGCATAGGTCACTCAACGACAAGAGTTTAAAAGTTTGAAAGGTGTTACACAAAAGAAGGAATTGCTAATAGTATTGAGGCTTGTGAAGTTTTGGTAAGTACTTATAATAAACTATTTCATAGATTAATTATAAAGTATACAAAAATTTATATGAAAGAGTTAATATTCACTATATTTAGGAAAAAATGAAGGAAATAAGAAGTCAAATCTCAAATAGAAGATGTTGGAAGAGATGATATTTTCTCAAAGGTTCTTAGAAATGACAAGGTCGGAAGAGTTCGCATGTATGAATTTGGTGTAACTCCTTATGTTGCATGGTGAGAAATCCAAAATTGAAGTAGCGCTTCTCAATTAATATAAGGTTACAAGGAAGCCTTCAAAAAATGGAAAAACAAGTTCAAGATTAGGGTGAGGTAATTGCTAAAATGAAGTTGGATATGGAAAGTACACAACAAGCTACTAATAGCACCCCATTAAGAGCTACTCAATATTTTCAAAATGGTGATGTACACTCTTTCAATAATTGTACTCATATTCAAGTAAGTAAACTATTTACTTATGAACTTCTAGAGCCATGTTTTAATCTTTCAAATATTGTTACAAAGTTTTGTTATATCTTATAAACTTCATATATATAGGTTGAAACTAAAGTTGCAATCAAAAGTGTTGTTGATTTATGTGAAACTGTGGCAACTCGATATGTTCAAAGTATGGATCCTACACATAGGGTTGGTAACTATCCATTAGGCCAAAATTGGTGTTCAATTCATATAAACATTCCTCTGAATTGGGAAGAACACTTGATTAGACAGTACAGTACTTTAACAATAATTGGACATGCAATTGGAACTTGTGTTGCATGGCCTCAAGCTTTAGTAAGTTTTTTTTTTATTTTTAAATATTATATTATGTTGATTAAATTTTTTGATGAATAATTAGAACACTTATGTTTGTCTAATTAATTTAATTCAGGTTGTTCGTGAAGAAGATTGATATATAATAAGAGTTATAAAATTCTGAAGAGTCTACTCAGATTTGAACAGTCTTACATTTACTATAATAATTTTTTTTATTTGTTGATAGAATTTGGTTATACGGTTAATTTTTCTTCATTAGCATACATCTATTATTTTTTCTTATATAGTATTATGATATGACGCAAAAATCTTTATTAGAAGATGTTGGCAAAAAAATTAATTAAGGTTCTTCGTAATGCTTATTTTTTATATTATTTGCTTTCTATTGCATCAAGATTGGGCTTTATGCTAATGTTCTTTGGTGTTTTTTTCATTTGGTTGTTGAATATTTTATGGAATATTGTTTCTGCTTAATAAACACATAGCTTTCTAACCCTGTAACTCTTCTACTAGTTGAGTATGATGCAGCTAGGGAGTTTTGAGAGAAAGGCTCATAGAGGAGGAGATCTTCGAAACAGAGCAGACAGCGGATGAGAAAAGTAAAATTGTATCATTCAAGGATTATGAGTTACAGCCAAGTATATATAAGAAAGATACAGGTAATAAAGTAAATACAAGCTAATAAGAGGTTTATGTAAACTGTTGGCTTAACACTCCCCCTCAAATTGATCATTCTGGGAACAAATGGTTCATTTGGAACGGAGTTCAGAGAAGCGAGCGGTGGAGAAAGGTTTCGTGAGAATGTCTGCTATCTGCTCTTTGGAGGGAATGTGTTGAATGACGATGCTACTGATGTTGAGGTGTTGACGAATGAATTGATACTCAATTTCTATATGTTTTGTACGTGCATGAAAGACCGAATTTTTGGCAATAGCAATAGCAGAGATATTGTCACAGTTGATGGGAGTAGCACGAGTTTTGGTGATGTGATGTTCGTCCGCTAGCCGCCGGATTCAGATTACATCAGAGGTTGCAACTGATAGAGCCCGATACTCGGCCTCGGTAGACGACTTGGCGATGGTTATCTCCTTCTTAACAGACCAAGAGATGAGATTTGGTCCTAGAAAAATGCAGAAATTGGAAATAGACTTCCGGTCAGATTGGTCAGAGGCCCAATCGGCATCCGTGTAGGCCCGGAATTGGAGATCATCGGTGGTGATTGGTAGTCCGAGATTAGATGTCTCTTTAATGTACTGAAGTAATCATTTCAGCGATTGGTGATCATGATTGGTAGGATGTTGCATGTGTTGGCAGATGTGATTGGTTGCATATGCGATGTCCGGGCGTGTAATTGTAAGGTATTGAAGAGCTCCCACTAGTCGACGATATAGAGTAGGATCTGAATAGAGCTGTTGATCTGCAGGTTTACTGGATGTTGGCGGGGTCATTGGTGTAGGTGCAAATTTGTAGTCCGCGAAGCTGGATTCCTGTAACAGTTTGGTAGCATAGTGTTCTTGTGAGAGGAAGAACCCGTTTGCTGTAGGAAGAATCTGAATGCCGAGGAATAACTTGATCTGCCCGAGCTTTTTCACCGCAAACTGAGAGCTTAGTTCGGTGAGAATGGATTGGATGGCGTTGGAGTTGTTTCTTGTTAAGAGGATGTCGTCAACGTAGATAAGAATGTAGAGATGAATATTTGATTGATTTAGAATTAGAAGAGATGGGCCAAAATGACTAAACCTGAATCCAAGTGTTTTCAGGAAGCCGGTAAGCTTTTGGAACCATTGTCGGGGTGCTTGCTTGAGACCGTATAGGGATTTGTACAGTTTGCAAACTGCATTGGGTTGTTGTTGATTCACAAAGCCGGGTGGTTGACACATGTATATGTCATCAGTTAAATCGCCATGTAGGATGGTGTTTGATATATCAATTTGTTGAACGGTCCATTTGCGGTTGAGGGCGAGCACAAGCAGCATGCGAATTGTGGGCATTTTAGCCACGAGGCTAAAAGTCTCATTGTAATTGATGCCGAGCCGTTGATCTTAGCCTAAGGCTACGAGTCATGCCTTGTATTTGTCAACTTCACCGTTTGGTTGTAGCTTTGTTCGGAAAGTCCACTTACATCCCAAAATGGGCTTGTTAGAGGGCATAAGAACTAGAGACCACGTTTGTTGTCGTTGCCATGCAGCAAATTCATCGTTCATAGCAGTTTGCCAGTGGCTGAATTTTATGGCTTGGCGATAAGTGCCGGGAGTGGGGACCAATTCATGGGTGCTTAGAAGAGTAAAAATTTTGTTTGGTTTTCTGATTCCCGACTTGGACCTAGTTTGCATGGGATGGATGGCTGGACGAGTTGGTCTTGAGACAGGAATGGGTAAAATTCTATTGGGAGATGGTGCGATGGGTGGGTGATGCTCCGGAGTTGGTGATATAGCTGGAATTGGTGAAATGGGTTTGGGTGCCGTGGGATGGATATGGGAATTGGAAGCAATGGAAGAGGGTATAAGTAACTGAGGAGGGATGTTGGAATTGGTCTGGAGGGTGGGGTTGTCAGTTCGGTTTGGGTGATTGTGAAGAGGAAAATTGAACTCATGAAATACCACGTGCCTGGAGATAATAGTCTTGTTGGTGAGGAGATTGTGGCATTTGTAGCCTTTGTGCGAGGGTGAATAACCTATGAAGATACAGTCGGATGAGCATGGGGCAAGTTTGTTGGTGGTGTACGGTTGAAGCCACGGGTAGCAAAGGCATCAAAAGATGCGAAGATGCGAGTAGTCCGGATGTTTGCCATGAAGAAATTTGTTGGGAGATTTAAGGGATTTAGTTTTGGTTGGGATGCGGTTTATGAGATAATTTGCTGTGGATATAGCGTCCACCCAGAATTTGTTGGGTAAATTCGTCGCATGAAGAAGCGTGCGGGTTAGGTCCAGAAGATGACGATGCTTTCGCTCCTCCATGCCATTCTGTTCTGGGGTGTGAGGACAACTGATCTGGTGCAGTATACCATTTTCTTGAAAAAAGGATTTGAACGTATTGCTGGTAAACTCTCCGCCCCCGTCTGACCGAATGATGCAAGGCGTCGTCGAGAACTGATTCTTGATTAAGCTGCAGAATAATTTGAAATTTGCGCAGGTTTCATGTTTATATTGCATTAGATAAATCCACGTAAACCGCGTAAAATCGTCAATAAAGACAACATAGTAGCGATGACCAGTTCAAGAAAGCTCGGGCGCGGGACCCCAGACATCAGAATGTATAAGTTCAAAAGGTCGCGAAGTAACGGAAATGCTATTATTGAAACTAAGTTTGTGGCTCTTGGCCACGTTACAAGATTTGCATAAGAAAGGTTTTGAATCTTGACAAAAATCTTTTAAATGTTTGGATAAAATTTGTAAAATACGGCTCTTTTGGTGTCCGAGACGGGCATGCCACAGATGGGAAGTAGTGCCGGTGGTGTGAAGCGCACGGTGCTGCAGAGGTGGAGCTGGAAGAATATGGTAGAGGCCATTATGAAGTTGCCCAAGAAGAAGCGGCCAATGATCCTGTATATCCTTAATTTGAAAACCATTAGCGTCAAACGTGATCGATATGCGATTATCCTTAGTTAATTTGGAAACATATATGAGATTGTGAGAGAGGGAGGGAATATGTAGTAAATTGCTTAAATAGAACTTACGATTTGAGTTCGGCAGTGGGAGAATTCCTTGACCGGAATTTTGTATCCGAAGGTTGGATCCGTTTGCTATGGATACAGAATCCAAACCTTGATAAGCGGATTGGTTGAATAGATTTGAGATGTCTGGCGTTAGGTGAGTTGATGCTACGGAATCAAGAACCCAATCTTGAGTGGGGTAGGACTGCGGTTGAGCCATTAGTGCGCGCAGGCCATTTGGTATGGTTGGTGCGTACTTGAAATTACACCGGTGCCAGCAGTTAATGGCAATGTGGTCGTTCTTGCCGCAGATTTGGCAAGTCGGTCACTGATTTGTGTTGACAGTGGGCACTGCTGTGGGTTGGACCGTATTGGGCGGTCGCTGGTTGGAGGAATTATTCTTGTAATTGCGTTTGTTGGAGCTACCGTGATTGGGATTAGAAGAAGAGGTGTTAAGAGCAGTGAGATTCGTGGTTGTTGTTGAGTCCTTGAGCAAGTCTTGGTTGAAGTGCAGTTCTTAACTGCACAGAAGAGAGTAAAGGTGATCAAGATCGGCCGGTAGAGACGATGTTCGGATGGCCGTTTTGAAGGGATTGTAGGTTGCCGGTAGCCCATTTAGGATATAGAGGATGATATCTTCAGGTTCCACTTTGGAACCAGATGCTGCAATACTGTCAACGAGATGCTTGATGTGAGAGATATACTGTTGCATAGTTAGATCTTTCATTTGAACATGGTGCAACTCGTTCTTGAGTTGGATGACGCGAGAGCGACTCGTTGGTTGTAGACGGCGCTCAAGAATCATCCACACTTCGTGGGCGGTAGTGGAAGTAATGACGTATGGGAGGATGGGCGGTGAAATTGTAGCGAACAAAGCCGAGATAAGGTTGCTGACCACTAGTTGCCACCGTTCGGCCTCCTTGGTATTATCTGATGCCGGTGGAGCTGCTTTTCCCATGAGATGGCGGGCGAATCCTTTCGTCGTGAACTGTTGAAGATTCTGGAGGCGCCAGATCGCATAATTTTCTATTGTGAGGGGATGAGGGAGCAAGTTCTTGATATTAGAAATAAAGAACTTGAGAGATGCTGGGATGGCAAGATCAGTGAGGGAAGAAGAATCGTTGGTTTGCGGAGAGGAGGGAGGGAGGGAAGTTGTTGATTCTTGATCCCCCATTGTGAGCTCTGGTACCATGAGAGAAAGGCTCAAAGAGGAGGAGATCTTCGAAACAGAGCACACAGCGGATGAGAAAAGTAAAATTGTATCATTCAAGGATTATGAGTTACAACCAAGTATATATAAGAAAGATACAGGTAATAAAGTAAATACAAGCTAATAAGAGGTTTATGTAAACCGTTGGCTTAACAAGTTTCAGATTTCCAGTGAATTGATGATATAATTGCGAGTTTGTGTGAACTATAGAATCAAACTTCTATCTTAAAAGGATTAAAGTAAATTTTTTTCCTATCTATTTTATTTGCATTTTAAGCTGATTATGCAGTATTCATGAGTTTTCCTACCTGTAGTTCAATAGTTCTTTTCAACAAAAATCTGAAGTTACTAAAGATATTGGCATGTGACTACAATAATTTGGTGAATTTCTTTGTTTATTTGGGCTAAACGAACTCTGCAATCGTTTTGGGTTACATCAATTACCTAAACTTAAAACATTTAATTTACTCTTAACAAATTAGTTCTGTAATAAAACATAATCTCTTATGATGCATTCTTATTGTTCTGATTTCTCAATATCACTAGATTCATGAATCATTTACTTCAGGTCCTTCTGAAGCTATGGACATAACCAGAGAGGTAAAAAATTCCATTTAAAGCATGATAGATTGGCCTTATTATTTTATTCTCTTTTCCATGTTTGAGATATCAATAAGCCCTAATATAAAAATTAATACCATAAATATAGGCAATAAGAGGAGGAGCAGATGCTGTCATAGCTGTTGGAGGAGATGATACTCTTCATGAGGTACAAATGCAAATGTGTTGATATTTTTTGTTGGATACCAGCCAATACATATTTCTTAATTTTTAACTTAATGTGTCAAAAGGATATATTATCTTCAAGAAAGTAAACTTAACATACATCTAAATCAGTGTAATTCATAATTCCTAGTTCCTCAATGTTCTTTATAAGAAAGCATTCTCAATGGAACAATAGTAGAAGTTTCAAGATTTTGGATTTGCTGCAGGCACGTAAAAGATGGTCTGCTAACAATAGGTGAACTACGTACCGGACCTATTTCCATCAATATGATCACAATCATTAACCGTATCCCAACTTCTGGTGGTCAAACTTATGAATGATCCTTTATTAAGTTTTTCTTGTTGTGGTATTAAATCCAACTCGTGTAAACTGCACAACTTCACTTTATCTTGCATTTTGTTGACCATGCTTCTTATTCCTTCCATATTCTGCACCTGCCGTTTGAAAATCTTCAGCTCTCCAGTATTTAATAGATTTAACTTGTATATAATATCAAGCTTGCAGTTTATAAATTTGCATTTTCAAGGTGTTAGTATCCAAAAGCTCATCTAAAGTGGCCTATTCTGGACAAATTTGTTGGATAATTATATGGTCAAAAACCCATGTAACCCATATGTTTGTTGTTTTCTCAATGCATTGGCATTAATACTTTATATTTGTCCATCCAATCTGAATGTAAATATGCATGAGGTTATTTGATTTGTTTTTTTTGTAATGTCAGGTAAATTTTGATGGCATTTACTTATAATGTCAGATAGATTTATTATGTATGCATTCACCTGTAATTTTGAAATAATGCTAATTTTATTTGAGAATAGTTTTACAAGGCTTTGCTGGTATGAAAATGACTAGTGTTCAGTTACTAAGCATGCTAGGAACAATTCCTACCAACAATCTATCACATTAGTCTATAATCTAGTTTGTGGACTTGTGTATGTATGAGGTTAATATGTTAGTCATACTCCAGTTTTTCATTTTATATAGGTTGTTGTTGTTATTGTGAACAGTTTCAGTGAGATATTACAAGCTGGCGGTTTCATGTTTCCTAATGAAATCTTCCATTTTACTCAAAATCTGGTTATGAAGTAAACCATCATGAAAGAGAACTGAGGGACTAATGGTGCATTCATTATAGCCTATGCTCCCACGGTTCTTCCCCTTGCACAAATTTCTTTATTAGATTCTAATAACATGTATTCATAATTATTTCTACAAGTTACAAAAGATGAGCGTAAGAGTATCCTCACTGTAAGCTGCAGAAAATGGCATAGAGCTCCGGGCTTGCTATCATATCGACAAACATGGATGGTATGATATTTTTCATCAAAAGATACAAAAGCAATTTTTCATACATATCGAATTTATGACAAAACTCTTATTTAAAGAACAATTATAGTGCACCTAAAAAAATTTTCATTTGAATGTGTTTTTATTCATCTTTAATCAACTTGATCTATTTCAATGCTTCAGAATAAATAATAGCTATAACAAGTGTTTAACAACAGGTAAAAAAAAAAGTGTTTAACAACAGGAATTTGTGAATGTAACAACTATTGTGGTGCTCAATAAGCTCCAGGATTCACATCTTCTTATCTATTGATCAAGTGAAGATAACTTTCTAATGTATTAAAATATCTTATTCTTACTTCCATTGCTCCAGGATTCTAGTGAATTAGATAAGATTTTTGATGCGATCGCAGTCATTTGACATGTATGTTTTTTTCTATTTTAAGGTGCATTAGGTTTTTTATTTTATTAATTTATTATTTGAGGATATAGGCCATAATCTCTATTTATGGCGGTTTCGAGCTGTTTTTAATTAAAAGGAAAATCAAGGGCACCTCTTGATTATGAATTTCAAGATTTGTCAGCAGTGCAGCTTCTGAAAAAGTGCGATAATATTTCCCTCATTTGAAAAACCTGTAGTCATTTTATGGTTCCATATGGTTTGTTTTTGTACTAAACTTGAGCTTATAGTTTTGTTGAATATTATAACAGGTCAGCTGGTGCAAATTGAAAGTAGTTGTTGATTGCTATAAAGTTGTATTCGGTTCTAGTTCAAAGATTTTTCTTGAAATTCCTCCAGTGGTTGTTGCAGCAATTAACTTGAAGACTATCATCACCGAGAAAAATGCAAATGAAATTGTTTCAGCTTTTGTGATCTATTGTCATAAGGCAAAGGTTTGATTTTCACTTTTGAAATAGTTTGTCATATGTGTTTCTATTCTTTCATATAAATCTGACCTAAAATGAGATTTTGTTTGTACAATATAATTTTATGATTTTATCACTGATTCCTACATTTTAATTGTTCAGTGGCATGCCCACTGTTCTTAATTCTCCCATGTCACCTACAACTTTAGGTTGATGCCCCAATGATGGTTTCTGAATGGAAAAGAAAGGGAATGCTTAGCCATTTTACTATTATTCGAAAGCTTGATGGAGTTTTATTCCCATTAGGCCTCAAAAAGAGGTTGTGGATAGAAACTCGAAGGCTGGCACAAATTTATTGTCATTGGAAAGCAGGTTATGTATCATAGTTTCATTTCTGGTAAATGTTGTATTGTCTTCCCCCTATCGCCGAAGGAAGTATAACGTTGGTGGGTTTTGCATCTCCTGTAGTGAAAGGGCCTTGTTAAATTGTTTGTTGATTGAACTCCATAAATTGGATTGTGATGTGCTTGTTGGACACAACATTTTTGGATTCGATCATGATGTTCTTCTCCACCGAGCTCATGTTTGAATTATGGCCAAACTTGTTACTAGCTTCTTTCTTGAGCTATATATGCTCATCTATACTACTATTAAAATGTCACTTGTGATTCTCCCAATACATCATTGTGATCGTTGGTTAAAAAACCTTAACTTAATATCCATCGTTAATATTTCTATACCTTCTTCTTCATAACAACAAGTCTTCATCTGCTCGCGAATTGTTATAATTGACAATTGAAGTGTTATTTGTGTTGATATGTTTCCAACTCATCCTCTTATCAGCTCATGCTCCTATAGAATAAATTTTTAATGATCAAGTTGTGTCATTGTTTTAAGTTCATACTCTTATCAATTGTCAATTATAACATGATTGTGCTCATAATACACCCACATGGGCCTTAAAATTGGACGACTTCTTCAAACATATTTGATTATGTGAAATTGTGATTTTTAATTCTCTTTTATAATTTTGCTTTAATATATTAATATAATTCTATAATATTCTATTTATAATTACATTTTAAGCAAAATGAACTGATCTTTGTTTTTATTATTTTTTTTTTCTTTTTACTGTTATTCCACCCCATGACAAGATTTGCACTTCTATGTTGTCCAAAATAATTGATATAGCAGATTTGACATAAGATTTATTAGAGGCTCTATAAGTATATGATTTTATAATTTAATACAGCTATCTGCTGATTATGGTTTTTTAGTTAATTGTTAGATTAATAAATTTTTTGTAGCAGCAAGATTCTTGAGGAAACAAAGAATTTGCTAGTGAATTTGCCATAGAAAGTAATTCAAGTTAATGCATGCTCTTTTCCTATTAATTGATTTGTTTGTTTTGTTTGCGGTCAAATATTTGTTAGAAGTTATAACATTACATGTGTTTTTCTTTAAATTATGTATGTTTGTGTTACTTCAGCCCTTTTTTAAGCTTGCATAAAAAACTCGAGTCAACTCCAACAACTATATTATTGCATTAAAAATCCATTGTATTATATTTTTGCATTGGACATCTAAAAATATATTTTCTTGTAGATTCTTGAAAGAACACTACAAGCACATGGCAAAATATGGCATCACATGCACATGCATTTATACTAGAATATGAATTTATGCTTCAATATGAATTTCACAGTAAATTTTGTTTTATTTCTACAGTTTGATATTCGATATATAGAAGCTTTGGACACCTTTTTTGTTTCCGCAAAGTAAGTTGTTATTAACTTATTCTATATTTTCTATCTTTTCAGATCTCCCGTTGTGTGCATGAATTTTAAACAATTTATGTTGTACTTTTAATAAGTTTTAAATGGTTTATTTAAAATTGTTCATACGTGTTTTACAAGTTTTGAAATACTCCAGCTCCTTGTACAGTTTTTTATGTCGTTGTTGTGAAGCTAAGACTTTTAAATTGCTTTTATCATAAATGTTGCTTTTATAATTTTGTAGGTGCATTGCTTGTTATCATTAAAAGGCTTGAGGAATTGCATGAAATGCACATTTCATCTAACTTTAATTAGTACATTTGAAGAAAAATAGAATTTTATAAACTTTAAAAAGTTTTGGTCGATATTCATTCTATATATTATTGAAAAGGATAATTTTATAAAAATATATAAGCATGTCATATAGATAAAGAATCATAATTATTCAAGTCTTATAAATATTGATGTTTTTCGTACAAATGAGAATATTAAATGTATATCTTCTGCCCTACTTCCAATGGTAGGGAGAAAGTGAAAGGAAATATACAACAACAGTAATTACCATTTGATTTAGAAGTATCGAAGATTTAGGGCAGAACATTCAAGCACATATGAGCCAGTTAAATGCAATATTGATTGCAATTATGATAAGAAGAAAATGCATTGCACTTATGAGATGCATGCATTATGCTGAAATTAACTCCAGCAGTAGGCTTCTTGCTGAACAAGTCATATAATTTGGTAAAGAAATTGAACTTATGCTACAACAAGCCATTTTTTTAATGTGAAAATTCTGTATTTGGTTATTTGTTAAATCAACATGCTGATGGCATGATTGGTCTAGGTCATGGCCAGTTAAGTATATTTTATCAACTTGTTAAAAAGGTTGTAATTAGTTACTTATTTTTGTTATGTTATGGTGGAATTAATATTACGGGTAATGCAATGGTTCTAATTGGTATAAGACATCTTCCTCCCGGCATGATATTTTCCCATTCAGATCCTGCTCATAAGTCCGTTCAATCAGCTGTTTTAAGAAGAAAACATAATACATACTTTTCAGATAAAATTGATACTACTCTAGATAATCTTTGATTGCTATATATATAATATTTGATTTCAATTTATCTTAATTCAACTATAAGAGAATTATTAATCATTTTTATTTATACAAATTTTATGTTTAATATTGATATAGAATTTTATATCTTTGATATAGCTTATCATAAAACTGTTTTTATTTTGTTATATATTTTTTATTTTTAAAATTTACGTGTATTTACACTAGTCATTTAAAAAGTGAAAATTTAACCAAACATTTAACTAGAATAGCTTACTAGTTGCATGTTAGGATATCTCTAAGATGCCAGACTATGAGTAAAAAATAATTTCATTGGACTTACCCTAGTTTTAGTTGGTAACTGGAAGATATACTCCCCTTGTGATTCAGCTTCTTCATTTAAGAATGGTTTCATGTAAATACTGTTATAGTTTCTATTTCAATGAAACGACTTTAATTTGTTTCACCTTCATTGTCATTTTTTTTTATCAAGAAGGCCTTCAATAATATCTAAATAGTTGATGTAATTGTTTAGGGAACACCTCTTATGCTATTCCACCGGTACAGGCTTGTAAGGTACCCAGCAGATGTGGTCTAAGGTAGGTTGTCTAAAGCGTTCTACAATGCCGAAGCTTAAGATATAGAAGCTTAAAATTCTCACAGGCTCCATTTTCTTCACCCTCATTGATTTCGCCGGCGATTGTGTGTTCTATGTGAGGCAATCTCAGGCTTCCTGAACAGCTCTTTAGATGCAAGTCCTTTATCTTTAGATCGCAACACCAGTGAGAAACAGCTTAATTTTTTCTTATTTCTGCTTTGTTTTAATCTGCATCAATTATACAAAATTAGAGGCAAAGTAATTTGGATGGAAATACTGTAGAAATTTTCTTTCAAGAGTTTGATTGCTAGAAGCTCTGAATCATTGCTCATTTATTTCTTGATTGATGCTTGTTTAGAACTTAATGTTGTTGATGTGAAATGTTTTGTAGGACAAGGGCAAGGCAGTAAGAAATGAGGTTGAGCCAAAGGATAGAAGTGGTGGGAGAGATACCATTTTGTTAAAAATCTGGAATCACTTCTTATTTCCTCACTGCACCAACTCCACCTACACCACTGCAGGTCCACTATAATTTAGCTTAACTTAAATGATAGTGAAAACAACTAATATTTTCTTAAAAAACAAGTAATTAAAAGCATGGGATCTGATATGTCAAATTCTTTATATTTGCTATACTTTTCATTTAAAATTAAAAATGCTTCTACTATTATATAAAAATTTTTTGTTAGAAATAATTAATTGTTGTTGAAATTTTTAAGTACATGTGGTGCTTAATTGATATGAACAATATATAAGCAATCAATATATGTATATTCATGATTTCATATTTCAAATTGTCTTTTCAAATGCAGGTTGGAGTGCATGACAATGATGTGGAAACAGAGATCTCAATACTTGGTTGTTATTGTGTAAAGAAATCGCCCTTATGATACGAGCTATTATTTGGATTTTCATGTAATGTTTTGTGAAGACATTTATTGTAATAGAATTATTATGTACATATATGAATATTAAAGTAGAATATATATTATATTTAACGTGGAAAACTGTTGTAATTTTATATTTATGAAATAAATTTTTTATTCAAATAAATTATTTTATGTAAGCTCTCATATGTATGTGAGATTTTTAGAAATTTGATTTGAGATTAAATATTTGCAATTGAAATATTATGAATCAGCATAATTAATTGATAATTGAATGTAATTTATATTGGGTACAACATATATTGAGGCACATAATAATGTCATTTTATTAAAATTATTTCATCAAATTGAAATGTTGGGAAATCATATATATTAGGGCAACATAAATGTGCTTTATTATTAAACATAATTCATGAAAAAAATGTGTTAGGAATGTTAACCTATTATGACACACATTATTTGTAGTATTTATTCACAAATTCCGTCATAAGAAGGTGTTACAAAAGCTTATCTATTAGGTCATCTTATAGGTGTCGTTGAGGAGACTATGCCATAAAAATTATATGTCATGAAAGTTTAGTTTTTAGGGCACATAAAAATACCCTTAATCCTATGCAAACGGCCACCTAAGTGACACCATTATTTGATGCCCCAATATATCATGTGTCATAATAGATACATATTATGACACTGTAAGGTGCCCAAATATCCATTCTTTTTTGTAGTGATTTAATCGAGGAGAGGAGAGGCGAAAGGAACCCTAAAATCGCCCAAGGCGGCGGCTTAGGGCAATGTGTGGAAAAAAGGTTTGAAAAAAAAAAAAAATAGTATGTGGTTATTAAATTTATCCTCTTTTTCAAAGATATTTAAAATTTTGAGGTTTATTTTCATCATTATATTAGTATTTATATTTAAAAAAATTTAGTTTAATGGGTTACTTGTTTACTACCTCAGCAGCAAGTCAACGGACGACTTTATTTATTTTTAAATTTTATTTTTAATATACTCGTTTAAATAATTAAAATGTTTCAATTGACGCGGCCTCGTGGAACCAAGTTTTCTCCCTTTCAGTCCGAAAGAAAATACAAAATCTTATCATCGGATTCCCACCGTTCCCACACGCAGTCCGCGGTGAACAGTCAAACGAAATGGCACTCTTGTTTTCCGAGTTGAAATCAAACAAGGCGGCGACGGCGTCCTCTGACTAAACTCTTCTCCCGCTTCAGTTTTGCTTTTCTATAAACTGGCCTCCCCATGAGCCTTTTCCTCCGAACTTACTATCACAGCTGCTGCTTCTGTTTCTCTTGCTCTTTGTTTGCAATCAATCACCTCTTCTGTTGTTTACTATTAAATTTGAAAAGAAATGAGTTCGTTGAAGTCTTCTACAATGCTCCTTATTGCCTTCTTCCTGTCAGGTCTAATGGAAAGGTCTCATGGCGAGAAGACAACGATGGCTTCATCTCGGTTGATTGATGGCAAGGCAATCGATCAAGGAATTGCTTATTTTCTGATGCTTGTCGCCCTCGTCGTTACTTTTCTGGTTCATTAAAAAACCATGCTATCAAATGTTCGAAATACAACGGCCGTGCTGATAGCTCCTTACCCATGTCTGATGCAGAATAATTTTGTAAACAAGTGGTTTTTATTAATGTGTTAAACAAATTTTTTCATGATTATGAATAACGGCAAGCTCCTATCGCTCATTTAGAGGAATATCCGTAATTGCTTTTTTTTATTTTGAAAGATAAACTCAATAAAAATAAAGATGAATATATTGCCATGCTAGTTAACTGAGGAGAACCGCTGGTTATTCATCTCTTGCGGTTTAACGTCGTTGTTTTACATAGTTAAAGAAAAAAGCTGTTATAGAGCACTTATAATTGTAACAACCATCAATACAAAAAACTAAATTATCATACAACTAGAATTCAAAAAGTCATAAACTGTTTATCCCCCGCATATCGCTATAGCTTCATCATCCTCTTCTTCTTTGATAGTCTAGCCTGTTGGGAAATTTCTGTATGTGGTCGGATATATTTGTACATATAAATGAAGTATTATACTTTAGAAGCTATTTAAAATTGAGCCACTTAAATTCGTGATATATTAAAGTATTAAATTATTTTTTAGCTTATGTGGCATGTCAATTAAATTTGTATGAAATTAATTATTGTATAGAGGCCAAGTATTTATTTTAAATTTTAGAGATTGGTTGAAATAAATTAAATACATTTAAAGTATAATAGGTCGTGGTACCCACTTTAAGCGGCTAAGTTCTTATTTCTCTCATTTCTCATCCTGAGTGAAAAAGAAAGGTTCTCTAACTCTCTTGGAAAACTCTACTTCAAGCATGGAAGATCGAAAATCACAATTCTGTATTTCAATTGATTCAGATGCAATTATAATAATTCTTCTCGATGATTTGACTTGTCTTTCGGAGGTAATGAAATTATTTTTCTATTTTCTTTAAATCCTATAAGTGGTATCAGAGCCAGGTTGTTATGTTGAATCAATGAAAAATAGTTTTTCCCTGATCGTTTCATTAATTGTTTGAGTTTTTCGATCAATAGAAATCTTCATTTGAGAATTTTCTTTTGAAAAGATTTTTATTTCTATGAGTAAAATAATTGCAAAATTCTCAAAACTATGTTTTTTAAGTCTTATTTTTATAAAATTAGGAGAAATTCAAAATTATATATAAGAATTTCAAAGCTTTAACATGAATAGTGATTCAGTCAGTTATTTGATTCTGTACTATTAATTGCCAAAATTGTTCATCGTTTTAATCTAAGTCCAGTACGATGAATTGACAGTTATTTTTTTCTTCTGATTTGCGGTTCATATAATGTGAAACGATGCATCTATACGATTTTTAAAATGGTTTTGGTTATTTTAGTTTTTTAAGCATAAACATAGAACTTTTATTTGATCCGGTCACCTAACGTAGATCTACGTTCGGACGTCAATAAAATAGTGACACGTGTTCTTACTCTTTACCGTGTAGCCCGACAACCCGACCCAAAACGGACCAAGGATTGTTATGTTCGTGTATTGCTCGGTATTGGTCGATTTTGCTCAGCAATAACGAGAAATACCATTATGTGAAAACCAATACCTAGCAAAATTGAGATATACCGAGCAATACCAAGCTCGGTATTGCTCAGTATTGGTCTTCACAGAGCGTTATTTCTCGTTTCTTCCAAGCAATACCTAGCAATACCGAGTAATACCAAGCAATACGCAAACAAAGCAATTTCGGGTTCCGGTCCGAGTCGGGTCGTCGGGCCGCATGGTAAAAAGTAAGAAGACATGGAGAAATATTATTGGTGTATGAACATAGAGCTACGTCAGGTCACCTGACCTAATAATTGTTCATAAACATACATATGTGCCACTATCAATGCTGTAATGCATTTAATATGTATTTCTATTCCTAATGTTTTTTATTGGCATGTTAAAAGCAAATTAATTTCCTTTGACTTATGCCTAACATATTCAATGCAATCTCGAAATTAAGGTCTTGCGAATTATTTCTTGATTAAAGTTACCATTCAGCAAATCGTGATGCATTATATTTTTTATATATGGATAAATATTGGTAAATAATTCAATTATTTATTGATAAAATTTTGATATAATTATTCTATTTTAAATTAAATTAAATAATTTGATATAATTATTCTATTAATTTTAAATTAAATAAATTTAAAAATATGTTACCAAAATGACCTCTATTAGATAAATATTTTTTAATTTAAAAATAATTGAAAAATGCTAAAAAAAATTTCCAAGTCTATGCGAAAAATAATCTGCCCAAAAGAAGATTATTTTTTTGTTGGACTCAAAAGATTTAGTAATAAATATGTGATAATTTTGGAATTATTCATGCATAAGTAAGTCGGTCCAAAACAAGACTTATTATTGATAAAATTTATTATCTATATTTATTAATCACAATTTTAAGAGTGCCATTTACAAATTATAATTTTTGTCCTAAGTCTAAATTATTATGTCATGTTAGGTATCTTATAAATGGTCCACCTTGCATTATTACTAATTATGAGTTTTTTTGTTCTTTTCTAAGTTAATATTTCTTCAATATTTACCAATTTAAATAACGTTTCAATACTTGATGACTTTAATTTTAAGAAATGGAAAGAGCACATTACTTATGTTCTTAATTGAGTGTATGAATTTAGGCTATGCGATTCGGACTGAACGCCCTCCTAAGTTTAGTGCAAAAATTACTATTGAGCAAATTTTTTAAAAAAAAATATTGGAGTGTTCAAACCACATGAGTTTTATGATCATTTAAGCATTCTATTTCAGATACCATAAGAGGTGCAATGCCTGAGGGAGAAAGTGCTAAGAAATTCTTAAGCAAAATAGCATATCGTTTTGTAGGTTCTAAAAAGGTTGAAATAAGTACTATTCTAGTAAACTTATTTCAATGCGGTATAAAGACAAAGGGAATATAAGGGAGTTTACTATGAAAATATCTAATCTTGTTACAAGACTAAGAGCATTAAAATTAGAATTGTTTGATGATAATATTCTTCTGCATCTAGTCTTGATCTCTCTTACTGCACAATTTAGTCTTTTCACGATATATTATAATACTCAAAAGGTAAAATGAACTCTTAATGAGCTCATTATTCAGTGTTTGCAAGAGGAAAAAAGATTAAAATAAAAAAAGATAGAAAGTGTTCACTTAGCTTCTTCTTCTCACTATAGAAAAATATCTCATTTCTCATAGATTTTCCGACAAAAAAAAAAATTCATCACAAATTCTCGCAGCTTTTCCCGCGGATTACCGACGAAACATTTCTGACGGATTTTCCGTCGTTTCTCCGGCGAATTTTTTGATTCATTTTCTGGCGAAGTTATTTTTGACGGAATATCCTACCAAAATTATTTTTTCCTTAAAAATGACTATTATTAATATTTTACTAAATTATGTTAAATAATTTAATAACTTATTATCAAATAAAATTATTTAAATTAGATATTATTAAATTAAATTAATTAATGGTGCAACTATGATCTGGGTGGGGCGGGCTGGTCCAGCCGCTTCTCCATTTTTTAAACTTTATTTTTATTTTTTATTTTAGGTGCAAAATAGTTCACCGGAAATAGTACCAACGGAATAATTCCGCCAGAAGTCCGCTGGAAATATTTCCAGCGGCTTATTTTGAGTCGGTTTAACTTTTCTGACGCACGTGTTACCGATGAAAAAAGAACTCAATGAAAATCCGCCAGCAATACTAATTTCTGATGGATTTTGGGCATTTTTGACAAAATTTGTCCGCCTGTAACACACGAATTTTGTCCGCTGGTAACATGCAAATTTTGTCCGCCGGTAACACGTGATTTTCTGACGGAAGATCTTATGATTTTGCTACCAAATATGAAAAAAATATAAAGCTAATAGAGCTACAAATAAAGAGACTTTACAACCTAAAGTGCAATAGAAGTAAGTTCTTATTATTACTTGTTTCTTCTTTAAGAAGACTAGTCATGTAAAGAATGGTTGTTCAAAATATGCTAACTAGCTCATCAAATATGATAAACATCTGACTCTTATTTATTTTGAAGTTAATTTAGTCTTAGTACAAAATCATAGTTGGTTCTCCCTATCCAACTGGTACTTTCCTTATGATTCTGACGTACTATGGTTGACCTTAGATTAGACCGATTCTCTTGCTGCTCAACCTGCTAGTTAAGAAGAATAGGCAAAAGCCTACTGCTGCGGTCATTTTCTTGCTTAGATCATAGATTCCGTTGTGAACGCTAACTATGCTCTTAGAGTGGTAACTGATAAATAGAATTTCTTTTGAAGCCTTCGGAGTGGATAGGGGTTGTCTAAGGAGCAGAGTGTCAACTCATGATGAAAGATTCATTTATGTGGGAAATGGAAATAAAGCTTTTATTAAAATTGTAGACTTATATAGATGTTACTTAGAATCTAGTTAAACTTTAGATTTATGTGATACTTTTTATGTACTGATTTCTATTGCATGTTTCAACAAATCTGATTATTCTAGTTCATTTGGAAATAGAAAATTTAGTCTCTTTTAGTGTTCAAAAGTTATTGATACATGTTCTTTAATTAATAATTTATATAAATTAGATATTTTTCTCAGAGATAAATAAAAATTTGTATATAAATAATTATGATACAAATAAAAAAATGTACTAATAAGAATTCTTTTATGTTATGACACAAGCATTTATGACATATTTCTAAACAAATAATTGAAATGCATGTGTGAGATGAAATTCTTGATTCCCTTAATTATACTGATTTTAAAATTTGTATTGAATGTATTAATGAAAATAAAAAAATATTAAGAAATTAAGTGCAAAAAAGTGTTTAAATATCTTAGAATTAATACATAATGCTATTGTGGATCATTCCCTACAGCTTCTTGGATTGATCAACAGTAATTTAGTACTTTCATAAATGATTATTCTCATTATAAGTACTTATACTTAATATATTAAAAATCAGAATACTTAGATATATTTAAGATATTCAAAGATGAAGTTGAAAATCAATTTGGTAAGAAGATTAAAGCTATCAAATTTGACCATGGTGGTGAATATTATGATAGATATGATGGATCAAGAGAATAATATCCAAAACTTTTTGTAAGATAATTAGCAGAATGTGGCATCATTCCTCAATACATTATGTTAGAGACTCTAAGTCAAAATAGTATAGCTGAGAGACTAAATAGAACTTTAAAGGATATGGTTAGAAGTATGATTGATCATTCTTCTTTACCATAATCACTTTGGGGAGAAGCCTTAAAAATTACAGTTTATATTCATAATAAAATTCCAAGCAAAGTAGTAGCTAAAGCCTCATCTGAGTTACGGAATGGAAAGAAGCCTAACATTAGGTATTTTTATGTTTAGGGATGTCCAACTGAGGCTAGACCATACAAGCCTAATGAAAGAAAATTGGACTAAAAAACTATTAGCTCTTATTTTATTTTATTTTTTTTGAAAGAAATGCTAAATTGCATTAAAAACAAACAAGTAACAAACTACTCAAGTCATACCTAAAGAATCACAATCCTCCTTCAAGCAATATAAGAAAGAAGGAGGAATCAAAGCATCATGAAGATCTTCCCACAAAAAAAGATCTATCTAGAGCCAAACTAGCACAAATATCCGCTAATTTGTTGCCACTTCTATTCGAATAAGAAAATACAATTTGTTTAAACTCAAGAAAGAAAGCCAAATTATCATCAATCAATCTACTAACCTTCAAGCTTTTTACTGAATTTTGAAGCAGTTTGATGATATTGAAGTTGTCCCCTTCGATGATCACTCCTTGAGCCTCAAACATCCAATTATGATCCACATTTTTCAGATAAAAAACCGTTAATAACTCCAACTACGTAATGTTTCAATGTAAGGACTAAGCTCTAAAAGCAAGCAAAAATCTTCCTTTCTCATCTCTGGCAACGCCGCCAATTCCAACCAAATTATTCCTCTTAAGAGATCCATCCACATTTATTTTTATCCACCCGGGAGGAGGAGGATGCCAAGGAGAAAACAACAAAGGCTAGTTAGCATCCCAGTTGTCTGGTTGGAAATATAAAAAATTACTTCTCACAACAAAAGAAATAACATTTGCAGCAATGGTGTTATCTGAATCATCATCTTTTCCATGAACCAACTTACATCTACTCTTCCAAACAAGACAATCAGCAGTACAAAAAATATTTGCTATAAGAGAATTCTTCCCCACGTATCTCTGAAGACTTTCCAAACACTCAACAAAACTGTTAAAATCCGGAACAAGAAATCCCCAATTATTCAGTAAAGAGATTACATTCCTGAACTTGGAGCATCTCCGTACTAAGTGGCTGTAATCTTCATCTTCTTCACAACCCCTCGGACACCCAGAAAAGTGACTTAACCTCCTCTTCACAGGAAAGGTATCAGATGGAATGGCATCATTACAAAGTCTCCACCAAAAAAGTTCAATTTTTGGTTTCAACTTAACTCTTTTCATCCAATTCCAATGAGCAAATTCTTCTTTATGAACCATAGCAGCCTCAGATGCCATTGATGTAATGGATTTCCCAGTGAATTTACCTTTTAATTCAATGATATATGAAATCCTATCATTACAAATAGGAATTTTAGTAATAAGGTATAACAGTTGTTCACCAAATTCAACCTTAAGTTTATCCAAATTCCAATGGCCATTGGAAATAAAAGAGCTAAGATTGACATCTGAATTATCCTGAATATTAATAAATGTAGGTCAGTAAGCAATACATCTATCTAAAATCCAAGAATACTGCAGCCAATTGATTGATTTTCCATTGGAAACATTCCATCTAACAATGTTTTTAAGAAATTTAGCTCCCATAGTAATAATCTTCCAAGTTGCAGAACATCCTTTCTTCACTGTGTCCGACCACACATCTTCTCCATACTTACCTCTTAGAATTATATTCAATAAAGAATTCGGTCTTATGCAAAAATTCCAAGCAAATTTGGCCCTTAAAGGACCAATCTTCGAAACTACTGAGAATAAGCCTCTACCACCCTCACTTTTTTGTTTACAAAGTAAATCCCAAGATGCATAATGGAGTCCAGCATTACCATTATTTTTACTCCATAAGAACCCTCTACACATCTTATCAAACTACTTTAGAATACTCAAAGGAACCAACGAAAGAGTAGATAAAAACAGAGGTAATGAAAGGAATGCTGATTTGGCTAAAACCAATTTACCTTCCAAAGAAATACACTTTTTCCCCATGTATTCAGTTTATTAGCCGCAGCTTCCAATAACATCTGGAAATCCGATGCCACCATTCTTCTCAAGGTCATCTTTACACCAAGATAACTAATCTCCTTCACAATCTTGAAGTTGAGCTCTTTAACAATTTTCTTCTGAATACTTCTTCTGGTGTTCTTCCCAAAAAGAATCATGGACTTTGAAGTGTTAACCTTCTGCCCCGTCCAATCACAATAACTGGATATGATCTTCTTCAATTCCTTAGCCTCCTTAGTCTTTGCCTCCAAAAAGATTAATATATCATCCGCTTAGAGTAAGTGGGAAACTCTAGGTGCTAACGGAGAAATAGAAATACCCAAACCATTTCTTCTTAAAAGTAAGGCATCAGAAAAAATTTGAGAGCATAAAATGAATAAAAATGGGGATAAAGGGCAACCTTGCCTAAATCCACATTTTCCTTCAATCCAATCGGTCTTCTTCCCATTGATCAAAATGAAATACATGGGATTAAGTACACATTGCAATATTAATTCCAAAAATTTATTAGGAAATTTAAAATGAATAAGAACTTGCCTTAACGTTTGCCATCCCATACTATCATAAGCTTGTTCCATGTCAAGCTTAATAGCTAGCATTCCTCTTCTAGATTTGGACCATCTGAATTTGTTAAACACCTCCTGAGCCAAAAGAACATGATCAGACAAAGAACAGCCTCTTATAAAAGCCGCTTGGTCCACCGAAATGATCTTATGGATAACTTTTTCCAATCTATTCAGTAACATCTTCGCAATGATTTTGTAAATAGTCATACACAAACTGATAGGTCGGAAGTGAACAGGCTCTTGAGGACATTTGATTTTCGGGATCAAAACAATCAAAGTCTATTTCCAAGACCCATCCATAACACTTGAAGATAGGAAATGATTAACCGCAAGCCATATGTCTTCTTTAATCACGTTCCAAAAGTCCTTGAAAAAATAGAAGGTTATCCCGTCCAAGCCTGGAAAAATGCTCCTCATAGAATTCTCCACAACCACCTGTAACTCCTGCCTTGTGAACTCAGCTTCAAGCATAATTTGGTCAACTTTACTAATGACAGCAGATGGATTCGGCCATCCATCCAATGTGCATTTTCTGTGTTGCCATTTCAATATGAAAAATCTGATAAAGTTCTCTGGATCACAGCTTCTTCCTCCATTACAATATCATCCTTAGTCTTGATACGACTAATCCAGTTGTTACTCATTCTGGCATTCGCAAAAGCATGAAAAAAAGATGAATTACAATCACCTTCGTCCATCCAACATGCTTTAGCCCTTTGTTTCCACCAAGTGTTGAGTCGTGTCAAAGTAACATTGAGTTCATTGATTTTAAATCTCAAAAGCTATAATCTATCAAAAGAAATCCAACCTTCATCCTCCTCCAACTGGATTTCCAAAATTTCATTTTTCAGTTTATCCCTTAACAAATTCATATTCATGAATTTTGCCTTACTCCAGAAAAAGAGACCTCTTAGAGTCCTCTTGAGCTTTAAATTGAGGGCAGACGCTGGATCGCCCAAACATTTTTTCAGCCAAATTTTCTTCACCAATGCAGCTGCACCATGATAAGATGCCCAAGTTTCTTCATACCTGATATCTCTGTTAAAACACTCCACAGGTTTGAAGATTTCCAACAGAATAGGACAATGATCCGATGTTATACGAGACAAGTGCTTAACTATAACAAGACGAATGATGTTCAATGCTGACGAATTAATCAAACACCTGTCTAACTTTTCCAAGATATGGGCATTACCAGATTTATTATTACACCAAGTGAACCTTGGCCCCATCATCGATCTTACTCCTGAAGATCATTAACGATCATGAAGTTATTAAAATCCTTTGACCCTTTAGTCAAGCTAAACTTTTTCCCTCCTCTTTTTCTCAGCTTGGGAAAGCACGCAGTTGAAATCCCCTCCCACTACCATAGGAAGATCACTTGAACAATGCCTTTCAATATCGTTCCAAAGTCTCTTCCTAACATGAGCATTTGTGCTGCCGTAAACAGAAGCAACAATCCAGCTACCTTTGCCGAGAACCCCAGTTTACCCAAAATCATTTGAGAAGAAGCCTCAATAACAGAGAAAGCTGCTAAGTCTCTCCTCCATAGCACCATCAGACAACCCGACAAACCAACTGCTAGAACTACAAAAGAGTCCCAATTCATGCCCAAAAATTGCATAAGCTGACTATTATCCAGTGAATTAATCTTCGTCTTCAATAATCCCACAAAGAATACTTTATGATCCTTGATCACCTCCTTAAGATATAAAGCAACCTCATCCTTCTTGGCTCCTCTACAATTCCAAAATAACAACAAAGTCATTTCTTAAAGATAGGAGAAGGCCCCCCAACCTTTTTAGCTTTTCCACCATCCATCTTCTTATTCTGAGGAATAATATTGCCTGACCCAAGAGATTTAAGCTCTTTAATAAGCTTAGTATTTTTCTCATAAGAATAACTTCCACCCACTGATACTTTAGTAACTAAAAATCCCTTAGCATTCTTCTGTATAATCTATCAAAGACGTTCAAAGCTAAGCCTTTATTAGAATCTAAAATTTCTCCTTCCTCTGCACCAATCATATCTTCAGAATCAAATGCCTTCACATCATTTGTCTCCTCTAAACATTATAAAACATCAAATTTGTTAAGAACTTCAACAATAGAATTAACCTTTGTATTATCTCCCTGTTTTGCTTCCATCACAAGCAGGGCTTCCACAGCAGGACAGTCTTCCACATAAATTTCATTCACAGCCACTTCAGGAATAAGAATATCCTTAGTAAGCTCAACTTGCTTATTGCACAAGTTATTAACCTCCAACTTACCCATAATCTTCAAATTAGAAAGTCCAGTTTTAGGAATAAACATTTTCTTCATAGGGACATAAAATTTTTTGTTAAAAAATCTTCTGTTTGCAGCAACCTTATTAAACCTTTTTTTACCATGATTCACCTGGATCTAGGAATCACCTTCAACCTTCCCCCTATCAATAATAGATTTCATAGCATTCATTTGAGAGATCTGGCCACCATCCACACCAGCAGGATGAGCATTGCAGGAACCCACTTCCACTTTATTCTTCAAATCAACACATGCTTTTAAAGCATGTCCAATTTTTCCACACTCAGAACAGATCTTAGATACCCCTTCATACTCCACTTTTTGATAAAATTCTCCAGCTAAACCCTCCACCCAAACACCTTGTGGAAGCTTCATATCAAGAGGAATGCGTACACAAACACGAGAAAATTCCCTTCTACTCCACTGGAACATATTCCCATCAAGAAGATACGGCTTGCCAACCAGTGAAGCAATTCTACAGATGTTTTCCTCATCCCAACATTGAAGAGGTAAATTAGGCAGTCTAATCCACACAGGAGATGTAATGCCTTTGAGAGACGTAGGATTGAAAGTGGCTGACCATTTGTCCAATCCAACCACCTGTCCCCTAATCCACCGAGGGCCACCTGAAAGAATATTTTCTAAAGGCTTAGAATCTTAAATTGAGCATAGAAACCAGCCAAGTCCCAAACTGGTGATGTGGAATTTCCCAAATTTATCCCACTGTCTTCTCAAATCTGTGCTTATCACATGAAATGGAATACGGTCACCAAAAATCTTCACAACAATTGCTTTTTCTAATCTTTTAGCATTTTCCAATTCCTTTTCCGCATGAAGTAAAGCCACCTTACCACCTCTCGATAAAAAAGAGCCCAGCTCCAGATTGTCTACCCTCACATTCGATCTTTTGCTCCACACTAAATGAATCTTCACATTGCTTTCCTTATTCTCAGTTGAAGTTGTATTAGATAAAAAACTTCAGGAACCTCTACTGGTAGACCAACATTCTTCTTCAGTGACAAATCCTCATCCACATTAATTACATCCTATGTACTACTGATCAACAGAAAATCTAAGAGAAAATCTTGTTTAACTGGTGAAGAAGGCTGTGACTTCATGTTGAAACATTTGTTAGAATTAAGTCTCAATCCAGCAGATGATGAGGCTCCTAAACTCCGACCACCATCAACTTTCTCATAACCGACCTGAAATGGCAAAACATCCTGCTTATTTAGAAAAAGATCCTCTATTATATCCTTTCCTTTATAAGGAACATGAATGGGGATCACTTTCTTATCCAATAATCCCCCCCCCCCCTCATTGATAATCAACAGCTTTTCCTTAAAACCTTTGAAATTATGGTTAAAACCTTCCAGAACTTTTGAACCACCATTAAAAACTTCAGAAGAATCAAGAATCAGAACGGACAAACCCTTCCTGTAATTCCTCCAAGCTTCCGTAGGAAGGAGACGTCTTTGTTCCATCATCACCCCACCGGCCCGCCAGAGAGCCAGCAGATCACCAGACAACACAGCCGAGAAAAACAAGAATCACCAAAACAGAAAATTGAAATCCCAGACTTTCTCTCTCTAGCTTTCTCTCTCTTCTGTTGGGTTGAAATTGTTCATTAATGCTCTTATTTTGTTAGATACTCTAAAAGGTTAAAAGAATTTAAGTTTTATGATTCTTCAAATAAATCCTTTTTTGAGACAGTTAATGCTAAGTTTATTGAGGATGGTTAATATAATGAGAGTGATAAACTTAGAGATTTTAATTTTAAGGAGGAATATGCTACTATTCATACTATTATAATTAAAAAGATCTAGTAACTATGCCTAATTTTATTTAGATTATAAATCCAGATAATTAAAATCAACATGAATTATCTCCCACTCATATAGAATGTCAACAACCTCAAATTGAAGTGCCATTAAGGAGATCCATAAGGAAAAGGAGAACATTAATTTTAGATGATTATATTATATATCTCCAAGAGCATGAGTTTGATATATGTTTAGTAAATAGCCCATTCTCATTCAGTTAGGTCAAACAGTGTTCTAATTTCCAAAAGTGAATATAAGCTATGGAAGATGAGATGAAATCAATGAAACATAGTGATGTTTGGGATCTTTCTAAATTGCTTGAAGGAGCTAAACCTATCAATTGTAAATGGATTTTTAAAATCAAAAGGGATGGAAAAGATAACATTGAAAGATATAAAACAAGTCTAGTTGCTAAAGGTTTCACTTAAAAAGAAGGTATTAATTATAAAGTGACTTTCTCTCCAAATTTTTTGAAAGATTCTTTTAGAATAATTATAGCACTTATAGCTCATTATGAATTGGAGCTACACCAGATAGATGTAAAGACTATATTCCTTAATAGAGAACAGTAATTTTAAATAAATTTGTAATGAAAGCTCTTAGAAATGCAACTTTATATTGGGTACATATACAAATTCATTGGATTGTTCCCATGGTATACTGGGGTTATCATAAATAACTTTTATTGATAAAGCATTTAGCAAATTTGAAATGAAAGATTGTTCACCAGATGATACACCTATTGTAAAAGGAGATAAATTTAGTATGCTTTAATGCCAAAGAAATGAAGTTAAAAAGTAAGAGATGGATAAGATCCCTTATACATCATTAGTATGGAGTCTTATATATTCTTAAGTTTGTACACATCTAAATATTACGTATATTATTAGAATGCTTGGTAGATGTTTTAGTAACCCAGCAATGGATCATTAGAAAGCAATGAAATGAGTTTTGAGGTATCTAAAAAGGACAAGAGGTTTCATGCTCATATATCAAAGATTTGATCATTTAGATATCTTGGGGTATTTCAACTCGAATTTTGCTTGTTGCCTCGATAGTAGGAAATACACTTCAGACTATATTTTCATGTTAGCGGGAGGAACTATTTCTTGAAAAAGTGACAAGCAATCATTGAAGCAGAATACCCCTCGATAGTAGGAAATACACTTATAGCTTCTTCAATAATTGAAGCAGAATTTATAGCTTATTATGAGGCTTTAAATTCTGGAATACAATTATAAAATTTTATCCCAGGACTATAAATTATTGAAGGCATTGAGAGACCATGTAAGATAATTGAATAATAAAGTATCTGAGTTATACTCAAAGAACAGCATGAGCTCCTCAAAATCAAAGCACATTAACATTAAGTTTCTTGTTGTGAAAAAAGGGTTCATAGTTCTCAAATTTTTATTAAACATATTAATTTAAACTTTATGATTGAAGACCCACTTACAAAAGAATTATCACCTAAAGTATTTCATAAGCATGTGTCTCATATGGGTGTAATTTATTTTGATGATATACTAGCTTAGTTGGAGTTTATTTATATTATTCAATTATTATGAACTTATTTTTTTATCAAACCAAAGTATTATTATTTTGGTTATTAAAAAATCTAAAATAAGTTATTTAATTTTAGTTGTGGTTTATCATTGAAATTTGGTTATAACTATTTTGATGTATAATACTGGACAAGTTAAAAATAGTTATGATTTGAGATTATATTACATGAAATATTCATGCTACACATCTATAATTGATCTATGTCAAAAATTATCTTAATATAGTGACCATGGATGGGTTTTATAATGAAGAATATAATAAAGGTCGCTTTGATTTTGTATTGACAATAATGATGGATTAAATTATCTAAAGATGTTATTTCATAAAAGTAACAAATATTGAGCTATTCCAATTATTTTATATTGTATGATTACATGTATATATATATATATATATATATGGCCTAAGTGGAAGATTATTAGGAAATTTCATTATGTGATCGCATATATTTATACATATAATTATACAATAACTTAGAAGCTATCTAAAATTTAGCTAATTAAATTTGTGATCTATTTAAGTAATAAATTATTTTTTGGCTTATGTGGTATCTCAATTAAATATGTATATAATTAATTATTATGTAGAGGTTGAGTATTTATTTTTAGTTTAATGATGGGCTGAAATAAAATAAATACACTTAAAGTATAAAAGGTCAAGGTCCCCAGTTTAAGCGACTAAGTTCTCATTTCCATCATTTCTCATCTTGAGTGAGAAAGAAGGGGTTTCTCACTCTCTTGGAGAATACCATTTCAAATGTGGAAGATCAAAAATCTCGATTCTGCATTTCAATGGATTCAAGTACCCTTCCATCAATTCTTCTCGATGATTTGACATGTCTTTCAAAGGCGATGAAATTATTTTTTTATCTCCATTAAATCCTAGATAGCCTTCCCCACATATGTTGTCTTTAGTTCAAATATTGGGTATGTGATGTGTGTAAATTTATCTTAATTGACCTAAATGTCTAGAAAGAATAAGTTGTGGAGATTGGTTATGGTGTCAGCTTCTAATTTTGTTGCATTTTTGGGGCACTACTTCATATTCTTAGTTTGTAACAATTTTACTTTGTTTTTATTTTTGTAGTCACTAACTCTTTTTATCAAATAAATCTTTTTTATTTTTGGTAAGGTTTAACAAGCTTGGACCTATTTTTTGGGTTTTGGATGCTTCCCTACAATTTCATTTTGTTTATCTCTTGTAATTCGATAGGGATCATTAACTCTTTAGGTTATTTTCTTCTTTTTATGTTAGCTCTCTGAGCATTTAATGAGTTTTGAATTCCTCTAAGGACTTGTAATCCTCTATTTCCTGATTAACAAGTCATCCCCTTGAGGTTTAAGACAAAAAAAGTGGAATCATGTGGTCAAATAATTTGATAAGTGATCCTTGAATCATAAACGCAACTGCCAGCATGAACTATTTAATAAAATGATACCCTTATATTGGATATATATTCCACAATCATCCAGTTACATCTCGTGAGAAAGTTCAACTAAAGTTAAATAAAAAATCACTACATACAAATTTGTTAACTCAACCATTTCATTAATTGCATGTAATACTCCTATGTATGAGCATAGAAGTCTCTCAAGTTGTACGACTCTCATACTTCTATATGAACGCAATGCAATCAACTTATATTAATATAAAGTTATTATATAAAAATAATTGTGCACAAGTTGTAACTTAAATATTGCTCCAAATTTATATATTAAATAACATGCACAAGCATTCAATGTGAGTGGGATTTTAGAGATTTTACAAACTCTGCAATCCCCTTCATTGAGTGTTTCCTATTAATGTATACATGAGTATTTATGGAGAGAGAAAGAAGAGCTTAATTTCTTAATTTTGTATGAGGACCTAGCATAAAGAGACAACAAAAAAAAAAAATTGATTGTGAGAGACACTAGTTCTTATGTACAAAACCCAAGAAAGATAAAACCCACAAGGTCTAGCTTAGTTGACATGATTCTACTAGTTTTTATCATAGATTATAAATGATTCAGTGCATATCATTTTGGGTGATGTTGATGTAATATACTAGATGCAAACTATAAATAGCATATTCCATTATGAAAGTTGGAAGATCATTTTGGTATGATGCTAAATATAAATTTTATAATATTTTACTATCTTAAATATATGAAAAAAAATATTATTTTTAATTATTCTTGTGTAAGAATATCTTAGAAAAAGGAGAAAATTCACAAGTGTTGAACTAGCACTACAACACTTCATATCGCAGCACCACTATATCAACAACACCCTGATGCCAAATAAGGACATCATAACACTTGAGTATAAAAAAATGTCAATTAATTCAACGCCCCGGCAGAGCCAAGGTCAGCCCCACATCACTTAACAACATAATAGTGCCAGAAATCAATATCATAGTGTAGGAGTCTCATAAATTTGAGTGATAGAACACTGAAATGCAAAACACCACAACACCAGATTACACATTCAAGCACCACATCCCTCTACTTTTTCAATTCCATGACAGAGTAGTTGCAAAAATAAGGAAGAGTCCTTGAGGATTAAGTTGAATTGACATTTAGGGAATGACATGATGCACATTATAAAGGGCATTTTGGAGGTTTTAGAACTACTTCTAAGGTATTATAATTAGAAATTTACCGACCTGCATTATTTATAATGGTTAATGAAATTATTAAGAAGTGTTATAAATGTCAAAGAGTTGGTAATATTTTTATAAGAAGAGAAATGCTCTTATGTTATATTTTGGAAGTTAAGTTGTTTGAAATTTGAGGATTAGATTTTATAGGACCATTTATGAAATCTCATGGATGCAAAAAAATTTTGATTGTTGTTGATTGTGTCTTTTTGAATTGAAGTAGTGGCAACTCGTAGAACTGATACTCAGGTTGTGCTTAACCTTTTAAAGAATTATTTTTTAAATATTTGGAATGCCTTGAGAATTAATTGGTGATGGGGAAGTCATTTCTATAATAAGAGAATAGAAGCAATATTTGTTACATATGGTATTCATCATAGGATTGCAACAAATTATTATCTCCAAACTCATAGTCAAGTTGAAATAAGTAATAATGAGATAAAAAGAATATTGAAAAATGGTATGTTCTAATAAGAAATATTATGCTATTAAACTAGATGATGTATTATGGGCTTATAAAATTTCTTTTAAAACACTTATTAGAATGCCCCCTATCGGTTTGTCTTCAAAAAATTTTGTCATCTTCTAGTAAAATTAGAACATAAGGTATCTTGGGCTGTGAAGGAATTAAACTTTAATCTTAAGGGAGAAAAACAAAAAACAAGAAAAATACAATTGAATGAGTTGTAGGAATTTAGAAATGAAGCCTATAAAATTGCTAAGAATTATAAAGAAAAAATTAAATAGAAAGTCAAGAAAAAAATGCTTCACATTTTTAAGATAATTGACCATAGATTTAAGGCTTGTTTAGGAGGATTCATTGATCGTTTGAAGAATACCAATAAATTGGCTCACCCTACCAATAGATTTAAGACTGAATAATTTAGCATTGATGGGAGGCAACCCAAATATACTGTGTTGTTGTGAGCATTTTTAAGTTCTTTTTAGTATTCAGTTTTTATCTATTTATCATTAGTATAATTTACTTATTAAAGTTATTTGTGTATGTTAATATTGTGTCAGCTTAACTTACATTTAAGTAAAATTTTCACTATTGCATAACTATTGAAAGTGTACGTTCTCTACATTACACCTATACCTTGGTTGATCATTTATCAAAAATACAAATAGTAATTAAAAATTATTAAAATTAAGATTAATACCAAACTTTGGGTGATAATTCGGATGAGTAAAGAATCATATTTTTTAATTTGAAACTCATAATAATTACCTAAATAAAATCATTTAAGTTATTACCTTGCTTTGAACTTAAATGTTATACCCTTAAACACACACTAATGATTTAAATATTGAAAAATTAAGTTGACGAAGAGAGTGAGTAAATTAATTTATTAAAATCATTATAAACTTGAATATGGAATTAGTGAGCCTATTAACATTCTTATATTAATTCAATTTTTGGTCATTTGAAGGAAGAAAGCAATCAGATAATCATAATCAATATTATTTTCTCAAATATTAAATATATGAAAAACATGAATACAAGTAAACTAATACATACATATGATGGTTTACTAATGAAATTCTAATTTAATATATTATTTTTATATAAAATAAATAATCATTATTGCACTTATACTTATAGTGGATAACTTTAATTTAAGCAATAATAAGGATGGTTGATTGGGACAATTGCTTATGATTAATTAAATTAAAATAGCATAACTTTGATAATTCAAAATTAAATTAAAATAGTGAAGTATTTTTCTTATATTTTGGTAATCTTAAATTATCTATTTTTATTTGGGCTAGTAAGCTAAACAATAGGTGATTACGCTATTACTTGAGGAATTGTAATAGTTTAAGCTTAGGAAAATTTATTAAGTATACATTTTATAGTGTTTTACTATCTTAAATATTAATAAAATATTATTTTTAATTATTGTTGTGCAATAATGTCTTAGAAACAAGAAAAAAAACCATAAGTGTTGAACTAGTACTATAGAGCTTCAAATACTAGCACTGTAGCATCCACAACGCCCTGATGCCAAAACAGGACATCGCTATGCTAGAGCCTCATAAAAAATGTAAATTAATTTAGTGCCCTAATAGAGCTAATGTTAGCTTTATAGTGGTTAATAATATTTTTGTGCAAGAAATAAGCATCGAAATGATGGAGCACAGAACTGTACAATGTTGTAATGTTAAATTGCATATTCAAGCACCAGAACGCTGAGCTTTTCAACAACGTGATGGAGCAGTTATGAAAATAAAGAGCCATTCCTACTAAGCTAAACATCATGTTGATTCATCCAATAGATATGTTGCATCAGTCTAACCATAAAGTGGAGCAATCTCAGCAACGCTAATGTGCTAGTTCATTTCATAATGCGATAATGCCAACTTGTGAGAACTGTGGCGTCTGAGTCCATTTTTTTAGTAGCATAATGAGTTTTTAAGTTCAGTTAGTAAAGGATTCTATCATTCTAGGAGAGAACTATCACACTCCTATAATTCTTATGTTCTTAAGTGTAGTGGCCCCTTAAAGTTAAGTCTAATAGAGGCGATGGGGAGAGAACTATACATTATTTAGAGATCATTGCCTATCTTATAATGAGCAAGTAGAATTTTGGAGTAAGGAAGGAGTGTGGATAGTGAACTTGTACTATTTGAGCGAAATTTATTTTCACTTTGACTTGTTATTTCTATTTCATGCAATAAATAGGTTTTTGCTAGTTAATTCTCTAATTTTAGGCTAATAGGTTGAATCCTTTGCTAGTACTAATTTAAGGATCTTATGTTTCAATAAATTATTAGAAAATTTCAATTTCTCTCATTTTTAATTTAATGTATTCAATGACATGTGTGTAGTTAAAATTTAGTGTGATATAATATCTCGATAGAGAAATATTAAAATAATTAGGAGAATTAAAATGAATCTCATGCATTCCTAGAAAAATGATATTTAATATTTTAGGTTCTATAGAAATATAGTAAATGTATGAAGGTTATAAACCTCCCCCTTCACATCTTTACAAGCTCGATAGAGATTTAAGGATGCATATGCCTGATCCACATCAATCATAGAAGAGTCTACTTTGGAAAACTTAGATAATTCATAATTATTAGTCTGAAAGATTTAATCATCTGGTTTTTTTCTTTTATGTTGCATATTTAATTAGAGATAGAATGCACATCAAGCTACTAAGGACCTCTTGGGCGAGGATTTGGTCCCCTCAATTGACCAATGTTGAGGTCTTCTTCTACGTATTGAAGGGGCTGTCGCAATCAAATGAGATTGCTTTTGAGCCCTCTCTAGAGTTAAATTTTATTTTCTTTCTTATTGCCCTGTACAATACCATGGGGGACCTTACTTTATCAGTTGAGGGGCTTTTGTTTTCTTTTCTTTTCCATTTTGTTGTTTCTTTGTTATGTTTTCTTTGCCTTTTGGTTTTTGGTATTGGGGAGGAATCATTTATTTCTTTCCAGTTTGTACTCTCATGTACCCCTTTTTATGTCGTATGAAATATCAAAAATTTTTCCAAAAAAAAAAATTCTCGAATAGATAGTACTAGAATATTTTCAAAGTAGATGTACACTTTCTTGTGTTATCGACAATCTCTCGTATCACTTTATGACTTTATCAATATGCGCACTTACATAATTTGTGAGTATTTCATTTTAGGGAAACCTAAGCATATTTTAACATAATGCATATTATTCATGCATGTAAGTAATTGTGGTCACACCCAGGCATCACATGGTCTTCAAGAGATCATTTATTATATGTTTGGTCATTCTTATTTTAGGAGATAATATAAGTAATCAAGAAATCAAATAAAAGAAATTGATGATTAATTTAGGTTTAGAGTTGGTGTTGATAATATGCATTGGCTTTACAAGAACTGAAGTGCATCAACACAATAGGCGAGTATGAGTGACGAAGTTAATGGGCTTTAGTGTAATTGGGAAATAACTCTTAGGATTTTGTAATCAAGCTATAATAGATAAATGATCTTAGTTGCATGGTAGTGGTCGAAGGATTAAACTCATAGGATGAGGGCCATGAATTGTGAGGGACACATGAGGGGCGCACGGACGGTGGGGGGGGGGGGGTAGTTTTTAATTTATGTGTCTTTAAGACAACAAAGAATTTTTATTCAATGGAAATAAGCTAACAACAATGAGTTGAACAAACAAAAAATTTAATTTAACTTTTTTTATTTACAAACTACAAAGAGATCATACGAAACTTTTACAAGATATTATAACTCTTATTTATTTTAAATGAAACCCTAGGAAATTATCATTTTTAAGATTTATTTTATTTTATACGTGCCATATCATAAGTTACCAAGGGAGCATAAATAAACATTACCATAATAGATTTATAAGTATCACAATAAAATAAATTATGATAAAGAAAAATGTTTTAACAAAATTTGTAGTGGTTTGGCCATCAACATATGTCCACTCCCCAAGTCTTTTACATGAAAATTTCATTTCCTCTCCTTTTTCTCTATGCAATGTGCATAAGCATATCTCATTAATGGGATATTGGAGAAAACCCTACTCTTTTCATTCTTAAATAACCCACTTACTAGATTCATCAATAAAACTAAATAGATTTACAAGATCAATAAACCTTTTATGATCAATTTACAATAAGCTCTTGGGTTAAAACTTATACTTTTAACTCAAAGGATCAATGATATAATTTGGGCAAAATAAGTAGTAGTGTAGATGCTCACAATAACCATCTCGTTCGATGTTGGAGTTATAAAAGCAATAAAAGAAGCAAGTAGAATATATATTTCTTCCCAAACCTCTTATATATATATATATATATATATTAATTATTATTAACCTACATTACCCAAACCTCTTAAATTACAACAACCTTGTTGCTATTTTAGGGTTATTGAAAAATTTTATATATTATGTGGCCTAATAAGAAACTCTAAGTTACTATTTATTAGAAAATTATGCCAGATTGTATATTCTTATCCTATGATCATATCTTACGATTTGTGTATTTGTGTAATTTTGCCCCATAATTGCATTTATTTCATTAAACTATCCAAAATAATCCTATAGTATGATATATTTACTTTTAAATTTAATTTGCTAATGGATATTGGGTTCTTACATAAGTAAATTACTTTTTTTTTAGAAGAAATACATATAGCATTAGAAATAAAAACTATTACATACTAGAAAGCAAAAGCAAAGTCCGCCCTTCAAAACTTTCATAATGGAAATGAGATCTCCTAATTCCCAATTTAAATCCATTGGGGTGATGGGGATACCAAATATTTAAACAACCTAAAAGGTTGGTTAGTATCCTAGAGTTCCCAAAAAATAAAAAATGACAACTAGTAAGAATCTCATATAACATTACAATAACTCCATAAAAGCAAACAAAAACAACTAAGAAAACAAAGTAAAAACATAATTATAAAAAAGTAAAACTATAAACAATTATAGAAAAAAACCCTTCCAAATGAAGCTTCAACTCCATCCTTTGAATAGAAAGAGTCCCCATTACGCTTCAGCATTTCCTTCCCTGATTTGGCTAAAAGCTAAAATTTTCTGCAATTTTTAAACAAATCTTCACAACTATAATTGTCATCTTCATCATGCAAGAAGATTGGAATAAGGAAATCTGCATCTTTAGATTCCACATTTCAAAAATAAATCATAGCTTTCCTCATAAAAGCTCCTTCCAATTGATGTTCCATATTAACCATCATCAAAAGACAATATTGAAAGTGTCCCCCTCCAAAGGCTTCAAATCAATTTTTCTTTTCCTAGGACAGTCTTCAATTGGTCCTAAGAATTTAAGTTATTTATTGCTTTTTTGTTTAACACTACCCAACTTCAACTCTTTATTGTTATCAATAAGACAAGAAGAATTTGAACTTATCTTAGAAATAATGAGCTTGGGCGAAGAAACCAATTCCTGAGATCCCATTCCAGAAAAAATTTCTGATTTTTTCCTGTTCTGAATCCTCCACAACAACTTAAAGGTATTGGACAGTAGGTATCAACTTATCCATTGTAACAGATAAGTTATTTTCTGGTTCATAAATGCTCACTATTTTTCCATCAGATTTATTAAAATCAGCTACCTCTGCTTCAACAATTGATTTTATGCACAATACTGAATCAATGATATTAATCTTATCAACATCTGCATCAAACAGTTTGTCCTGAGAAAGAACCGAAGGAATATCAATACCATGAGAATCAGAATTCTAGATATCCATTATCCTGTCACTTTCCCTAACAGCAACAAGATCGGCTTCAGCATTTGAATCTTTGAAAATAGATCCATCATTTGCCTTATCTCCATCATCTGTAAACTTATTACAATCCATCTTCACGCCGACAAACTCTTCAGTTACTGCACCAAATTTATTGATAGCTTGATGAACCGAATCAGTAGGCTTCAAAGAATTTAAATTCTTATCAAATTTCCAAACTTTTTTACTATTTTTTTAAACTTCGCATCCATCCACGGATCATACACTGCTTCTAGGTTACCAATTTTGCTTTCCAATTTTTCCTCAGTCATAGAAACACTCCTATTATTAATCACTTCCTTAAGGCCACTACCAATGCCAACTATATTGACATCAACACACTCTCCAAGTATATGGCCTATCTTGCCACATTTAAAACAAAAAGAATAAATCTTTTCATATTCCACTTTCTGATAGAATGTTCCATATATGCCTTCAATCCAAACTCAATGACATAATTTAGAGTCCAGATTAACTCGAACATAGGCTCTTGCAAACTCTCGCCTTCCCCATTTAAACATGTTTCCATCTAAGAACATAGGTGTCCCTATCTTAGAGACAATTTTGGTAACATTAACCTCATTCCAATAATGAGAGGTAAATGAGTTTAACGAATCCAAATGGGAGAAGATAGACCTTTCAACGAAACCGAAGAAAATTGAGGTGTCCATTTATCAAAACCTATTATATGTCCTCCCACATACCATGGTCCTCCACCTATCACCTCCTCCATAGCTTGGAAGGAATGGAAAGAGCACAACAGCCAATCAAGACCCAATGAAGTAATTTGAAAGTTCCCAAATTTACTCTATTGATGCCTTAGTTCTACACTACAAAGGGAGAAAGGAATGTTTTTTACCAAACACTTTAACCACCAAAGATTTTTGTAATAGATTAGCATTCTTGCATTCCTTTTCACTGTTAAGTTTCACAATTCCATCATCTTCTTCATCACATGGATTAGATTCCAAAATATTAACTTTAATATGATGGTTATTAACCCAAACATTCGCTGATTCACTAATAAAAGAAACTTTAGAATTAGAAAATTTCTTCAAATTATCTGAAACCAAGTTATCTTGATTACCCAGGTCAATTGAATTAGAAATATCCTTCGCATTATCTTAGAGCAATCTCTCCTGATTATCCGGAACAAGATAAGTATTCAAAAACTAGTTAACCTTTAATTTGAAACCAGAAGATGTAGACGCTTCAAAAGGCCTTATTTCCACAACCTGAATCAAAACCTTTCATAGGCGATAAAAGAACATCCTTAGGAGATAATACCGTCTGCTTATTACCTTTAATATGGGCAGATTTGCCCTTTCGTTCAACATAAGTAAATTACTTATGTCATCATATATTATGACTAGTTCAATATTTATACCTAATTAATGAAAAGTGTTTATGTTGGTTCTTTAATTGTATTATAATGGATAATATGATCTGAATAGATTGTATAATATAATTATTCCACTATTTTTAATTTTTTATTTTCCCATGATTAACATGACTTGATATTTTAGAATTTCTATAAATGTCATGCACATCATATAGTATGATATGTCAATGTATGGTACGATTTGCCTATGATCAAGTTGTCTTGGCTAACTATTTTAAGGTAGTTTAAGAAAAAAATAACATATAATTTTACTTTTACTCTCATTTATATGTGTGTACACTTCGTAATTTCTCATGAATCATATACCTAACATATACAATAAGATATTTCTTTAAGAAAAATTACATGTTCTATATTCTTCGATAATCTTTAGTTGTTATGATGACTTTTTTTATATTGATATTTCAGGCTGAGTACAACTTCATATGCATGTAATTTCCATTATATTTGCATTTCTATTCTTAAATTGGTATCCATCTAATACAGACCTATAATTATTTGTATAAACAAAATACTTGCACATTGATAAGTGTAAATAATGTGCTATTTTATGTGTTATAATTTCTAATAAAAATATGTTGTTTAGTTGTGTTGTGCAGGAAAAATACAAAAAAAGGCACAAAATCCTAATTATCATCCAATGTCATGGCGTCGGACCAAACAACGCTATTACGCCATCAAGGCACAACCGGAGCACCCCAACATCAACATGAAAGTTCCAACTTCTCTATCAAACAATGGCGCGATGAAATAAGAGTCAGCTTTGCATCACCCATCTTATAGTCTTCAAACACTTTAGCGGCACAAACTATTACGCATCAATGCCCGAATTGCCATTTTGGCAACATAACATTAGAAAGGTAGTAGCACCATAGTGTGGAAATTGTAACTGCCCAAGGATACGACATGTGAATGAAATGATGTGACTATTCATTGAGTAATTGATCCACATTAGTCAACGCTTCAGCGGAGCCAAAACACTAGTGCAGTGGTATTAGTTTATTTTTTGGGTGTAGCAGTGCCAACCATTCAAGTGTCCCAATGCCAGTTGCCTATTTATTTCTTTCCTATAAATAGTAGATGTGTTATATTTGTAGGGGAGTTTAGTCACTTGTTTAACTTTAGTACATTATAGAGTACTTCTCAAAATATCTCTTAGGGTGGCAACTAAGGGATTTTAGGAAAGTGTTTTATACAATGATCAGAGTGTTAGTATGAGTTTATTGGAGCCACTCTATACATTAAGGAGTGTAGAGGAGATTCATTGAACCGTTCTGGTGATATCATTCTCTTGTATTTTCTTTCTTTTATTATTTCAATTGAAATAAGTTTTCTTATATTTTCCTTCATGTTTTGCTAATTCCTTTATTTTAGATTAATGGTGTAGATAACATATTGTGTACTAATGAAAATTCTTGTGATCTAAAGTTAAAAGATGTTTCAATATTTTCCCACTCTTTATTTAAATCACATTGTGAGCATATGTGTAGTTAAAACCTAACATAATGTATAGCCTTGATGGAAGAATGCAAGAATAACTATGCAATATTGGAATAGTGTGTTTTCATACATAGGCATATGATGTAAAACATGCTAAGTTCTTAAGGTTATGATATACCTATATGAGGTCAGTAAATATCTTTTTCACCCCTACATGCTTGATAGAGATATAGGAATGCATATGCTCTGAATTAAGAATTTCATTAGGAAACATATACAATATACATTCATCAATTCAAAACATTTTATTCAAATATTTTATCCATTATTTTTCTAATTTTATTCAGAGATTAAATCTCCACAACAAATATTTTTATTAAAGTAGGATAATTTTGTGATTATAGTAAACAATAGTAGTTGATTGCTAGAAAGCATACTTTCTCATAAGTTCAACACTCTATTCTATAACTTAATTACTTGATTCGGCATGTATAGCATATGTTAAGTGGAGTATGTTAATTAATATCAAATAAAAGCTAAACATTATTTAGGGAAAATAGATCTTTAACTATATTTTTTTATAATTTAGAATTACACTCCACAGTAGCCCCTTTCCATCAAAAAACAAATCATTAGCCAAAACTTAAGGGGTTTAGGTGGTGATCCGATGAAGGTGAGGGCCTCAGGTGGTGGTTTGGTGAAGGCGAGGGCCTCAGGTTGTAATCCGGCAAAGGGGAGGGCCTCAGGTTGTTGTCCATCAAAGCTTCGGCGGTGGTCTGACGAAATTACGGTGGTGGTCCAAAAAAACTCTAGCGGTAGTTCGACGAAACTCCGATGGTGGTCGAGGAGAAGCTTCTTCCTTCTCTTCTTCTCTTCTTGCTTGAGTCCCCTCTCAAGAGAAATGAGGAGTCTATTTATAGATTTTCTGGAATGACATGGCTCGTAAATAGATGAGAGATCAGGGCCAAATATGGAATCGTCTGGATGAACGGCCGATGTTGAATCCTTTGATCGTGGACAATTTATCAGGCATTTAAAGGTCTTAATGACTTTGGAATTCAGCAATCTTAGGCTCGTTAGATTCTTCTCGTCAAGCCGCTCGATTCTACCATAAGTTCGTCAATTTCGGAGACCGTTTGGTAACTCAAATTATGGTACAAACTTTGCAATAGTGCTTCGGGTTCCTAATTTGGACTCATTTGGGTTCGGATTGAGTTGAATTTGGTCTCGTTGGTTTCATATTTTTGAAATGCTCAGTTTGACAGTAAGCTTGCTGAAATTGGAGTTTAGGTGATCCCAAATTTAATTTTGGAAGTTTCTGGCTTGGTTTTGCCTCAAGATTCATGCCCGATCAAGATAATTTTTTGATGATATATCAGTTGCCCCCGTATTTTTGGATGTCGAAGCTCTAGAAGTCCAAAAATATATGTTTCTACATTTCACACTAGCTGAATTTAAAAAAATTGTGTTCCAAAATTAATAGCTTGCTCAAACTTGATCATAGAGGCTCCGTTGAGCTCCGAAAGTTTCAAAATTGAGTTTGAAACTTCAAAAAATGTGTCCAAGGATACCAAAAACATCCAATTTAGATAATTCAGGCTAAAAATTAGGCTCGGACATGCATAGGCGGCCTAACCGACCGCCCGCCGCCCGCCGCCGGCATAGATGGCCCGCGCGGCGCGCGATAGGCGCATACACGCGGCGCTCGAACAGGAGCATCCACATGCTGAACTGCGCAGTTAGCCGCGTGGTTACAGCAGTTTAAATTTTTTTAAAATACGGGGCCCACTTTTTTATTTTTTTATTCAAAAAATTCCAAAAAATCATAAAAAATTTCAAAAAATCCCAAAAATTTAGAAAAATTCAAAAATACTTCTAGAAGCCTTTTCCCCCCTCTTTTTTCAAAACAATTTCCCTCTTTTCATCCTATAAATACTCCCCCTTGGGTAAGGAAAAATTTGCACCTTCTTCTCTCCCTCTATTCTTATAATTGAGGCTTTCCCTTGGTCCTCCAAGGCCCCTCTCTTTGCAAGGAAGTCCGGAGATCCCCCTTTCTCCCTCTATCCTCAAATTGAGGCTTTTCCTTAGTCCTCCAAGGCCCCTCTCTTTGCAAGGAAGTTCGAAGATCTCCCATTCTCCCTCTATTCTTATAATTGAAGCTTTTCCTTGATCCTCCAAGGCCTATCTCTTTGCAAGGAAGTCTGGAGATCCCCCTTCTCCCTTTATTCTTACAATTGAGGCTTTCCCTTGGTCCTCCAAGGCCCCTCTCTTTACAAGGAGGTTCGGAGATCCCCCTATTTCCTCCAACACCCTTAAGTAAGATAAATGTATAGTTATCGCCTTCCATCAAGAGATCTTGTCATCAAGGGAAACCCCATCACACTATATGATTGTGAATGGAGGCCAAATAAGGAAATGAGGGTAATGAGATAGCATGAATGGTTACAAGTGACTTCCTGATTCTTTTATACAAAAATTTTCATTTCTCGAATGATGTGGTGATGATTGTCCCTAAGAGGTCTGATCGGGCTAGTCTTCCTTCTCCCAGGTACTTGACTATCTCTGAGACCCACTTGTGAGCAGGGTTATGCTTTCCACCTCCTACTGAGTTGATCAAAATTTTATGACGGTGTCGGGTGAACCTATCCCAATTTTCATACATAGCGATGTCGGTGACTGTGGGATATATTGTGCTTATTAGGAATCAAGGAGCTATTCTAACTCCTGAGCACCTTTCATGCATGGGTCATTTTACTAGTGGCACGTATGGGCATGTAACATTCAGATCTAAATGGTTGGATGTGTGTACCCGTGATCCTTCAAAGAATTGGGCCAGTGCATTTTTCTTTGTTAAAAATTATTGGGGCCTGATGGAGAAGTGGGGGAAGATGAAGGATCTATCAGCCCCTCTACATATCGGGGAAGATGATATAATGAGGATCCTCAAGGTTCCTAACATCGAACATCTTCTATTCGAGGTTTGTCACATGAAAAGATACACCGAGGAAGAGTTCTTGTTCAATGTTGGGCTATCATTCCACGATGGAAGGTCTAATAAAAGGATGTTGAAGCCATCTTCTAAGGTTCCTGAGCCCCCTGCCCCAGCTTCAAAGTTTGCTCTTAAATGACCGGCAAGAGATGAAGAAGAGGTTGGAGGGGATTGCAATTAATACTGATAAAGCTCCACCTCACTCTTCCCCATCCAAGTTCCACATCCCTGAGGATGTCTTGAACCATCTATGATTGGACGCCATAAAACTGGCGATGTAGTGAGTAAAGTCTCCCCAATGCTTTTTCTCTTTTTCTTCTGGGTTGGATTCTAATACATTTTTTCCTTATTTCAATTTTCACACCTTGGGATCGAGCTCACTGACGCTTTTAAGGAATGGAATAGTGAATTTGTGAAGGTAAAATATCTTCAAGGAGAATTCAAGTGGAAGTACGATCATAAGACCAAGGAGGAAAGGTGCTTGAAGGGGAGTTGAGCGAGTGTAGGACTGAGTTGGCCAACATAATGCATTCCTTATCTCTTCAAAATTGGCAGGCAGATCGGCATCAAATTGATCTAACGGAGGCATAAGTGACAATCACCCAGCTTTTGAAAGATCAAAAGGCCTCCGAAGAGAAGATAGCATTGCTTTTGGCAAAGGATAAGAGGTCCCAGACTCTTATAGCTGAGAAGGAGTACGCTTGGTCTGGCTTACAACCTTTAAGAGTCATTGAAAATTTCAATAAGTCCATAGCTTTCAAGACCATCATCCATGATCACATTCAAGAGGCTCGAGGCCATATCTATGATATAGAAATGAAGGCCTTAGAGTAGTAGTGTTTGATGATGGATTCATTCGGGGCTTTTTGAAGGGAGTTTGCCTGATGCAACTGAAGATCAGAGTTCAAGTCGAACGGGTGACCCCTAGCCAGGCTTTAGATGACTTTCCTCTAGACTCTGATGGCGATGAAGTTAAGAGTGAGCTGTAGAAGGCCTTCACTATTATTGTGATGATGAGACTGTAGATATTGAGTAGTTATTTATTTAATATTATTTGTACCATTTTATCTTTCTTAGCAATTGTGATGTATTAGATGTTTGTATTCATATATGTAATCTTTTATGATTTAATAAAAATTATTAACATTTTTATTTGACTAGTGAACATTTCAGTGCCCTTATTTAACTTGATTAAATTTTATTTATGCTTGTTTAAGGTATTCGATATGTCTAAGGCTTTTAGTTAATATATTCCAACTTGGGTGGAGAAGGTTTGGAGAATCCACTAAGGATGTATGACCTATTTAAGGTTATATGTCAGAGCGTCTCTCGATGACTCTAATATGTGTGGAAGAGGTTGAAAGAATCCACCAAGGATGTGCGACCTATCTGAGGTTATTTACCTGGGTTTTCTGTATGGTGTTAACATGTGTAGAAGAGATCAGATCGAATCCCCTTGGGACTGATCATCCAGTGATTGAGGTGCAACAAAGAGTGCGTATGCCTCGAATTAAGGATAAAAATTAAGTAACACCCACATAGGGTGTTTGACCTATCCGAGGTTATCGATTAAAGAATTATTTAATGCTTTTTAACCTGTGTGGAAGATGTCAGATTGAATCCCCCTAGGATTGATCATCCAGTGATTGAGCTACAATAATTATTGTGTGTTGCTCGAATCAAAGATTTTAAGATTAAAGTTCCTGCTTATGTGAATCTGTCAATACAATTGAAGAAGGAAATAATATAACTCTACAAAGGAACATAGTTTTACTATATTAAACAAATGCATACATCCCTGATATAGCTTAGGGATGAAGAGTTTACCACAAACAATAGCAGCAATGTTCAATATAACACTGAAGACATATAATACTTAAAATAACTAACACTATTGTGCTCTACTGATAGTGCTTGTAGAGATTATCTACATTCTAAGTCCGAGAAAGCATCATTCCTTTAGCATCCTTCAGTTTGAAAGTCTTGGGCTTCACCACAGTAGCTACAAAGTATGGACCCTCCTAGAGGGGGGAGAGTTTATTTCGTTGAGGGCCTTTTCTTGCCGCCTCGATGCTGCACAGAACTAGATCTCCAATCGATATACGCCATAGTTTCATCATTCAATTATAGTGATGGGTAACTCTCTGGTGATATGCAGTAACCTTAATCATCACCTCATCTCTTACTTTTAGAATTAGGTCTAGGCTGTACTTAAATTTTTCATCGTTGCCGTTGAAATTAAAAGTTTGGACCCTATGACTTGGGACTCCAATGTCAAAGGGAATAAAAGTTTCTATGCCGAAAAGAGATTGTATGGGGTTTCACCTATTGGAGTTTTTGCGGTGGTATGATAGGTCCAGAGGACATTTGGGAGCTCATCAACCCATTGCACCCCCAGCCTTCTCTAGCTGTGTATTTAATCCCTTTAGAATAATCCGATTAGTGACCTCTATTTGTCCGTTAGTCTGAGGATGGGCCACTGCCATGTGTACTAGCGGAATATAAAGATCTTGGCAAAATGTGGTGAAGACCCTTCTAGTGAACTGCATTATATTATCAGTGATAACTTTCATGGGAATTCCAAAATGACATATTATATATGTTCTTCCATAGGAACTATTTGGCATTTGCTTCTATGATTTTTTCCAGAGGTTCTGCTTCTACCCATTTTGTGAAATAGTTTACAACAAAGATAATGAACTTCCGTTAACCCGTGGCTATAGAAAAGGGTCCTACTATGTCAATACCCCATTGGGCGAAAGGCTAGGGACTCTGTAATGTTGAGATCTTTTGGAAGGTATATGGGTGAGGTTGGCATGTAACTGACATCTGTTACATTTTTTCACAAGCTCTAACACCTCCTTCTTCATCATTGGCCAGTAAAACCCTTGTCTCAAGACCTTTTAGGCTAGCGCCCTTCCGCCTAGATGTTCTTTGCAGATACTTGAACGTATTTCTCGGAGTGCATAGTTCTCCTCTGAAGGAGGACTACATTTGAAATATGGCCCCATGAAAGATTATTTGTATAACTCTCCATTAATAATAGTAAAATTTGCTGACTACCTCTGAAGTTGTACTGCCACTATCAGGTCTTTAGGAATAACACCCTCTTATAAAAAAGTGAGAATGAGGTCAATCCAAGAACCTTGTTTTGATTCATTTATTGATTGGCCTTGAATGCTCGGAAAGTGGATCTCCTCATTATACTTTCTTCTGAAAATGTATCATGTCATAGAAGTGGCCAGCTTCGAGAGAGTGTCTGCCCTGACATTATGCTCTCGAAGGATATGGATGATCTGATGCTTCGTTATTTGGGCCAATAAGAATTTAACTATCTGGCAATACTGGGCCAATAATGGATGGTGGGAATCGAATTCTCCCTCCTAGTTGGGAATCGGTGTGAACCATCATGAACTGCACTTCACAATCAATTGCCAGCCTCAATCTGGCAATCAAAGCCTCATATTCGATGACATTATTTGTTACCGGGAACTTCAATCTAAGATCGTATACGACTGTAGCCTTTTATGGGGAGATTAATAAGATTCCAGCATCGGGACCAGAACTCTCAGAAGCTACATCAACATATAAGGTCCAGCATGAGGAGAAAGGAGGCACATCTAGCAGTTCATCAAAGGTATAGTTAGGGCATTCGAACACAAAGTCGGCAAGCACTTGTGACTTGATGTCAGGTCTAGGTAGGAACTTGATATCAAATGTTTTAAGCTCCACTAACCATTTGATCAATCTTCCAGATGCCTCAGGCTTTTGGATAATACTTTTCAATGGTAGGTTTGTATAGACGCCAATCATATGTGCTTGGAAATAAGGGCATAACTTTCTGGCAGAGAAGACTAATGCCAAAGCTATTTTATCTGCTAATGGGTAGTGTGTTTCTATCTCTGAAAGTACCTTACTAATATAATAGACTTGGTATTAAACATTATTATCTACCCGAACTAAAATCGAGCTTATAGCCTGGTAGGTGACGGCCATATACATATACAAAATTTCCCCTTGAACTGGCTTCGAGAGCAGTGGTGGTGAGGCTAGGTAAGTTCGAAGTTTCTCAAAAGCATCATGACATTTGTTAGTACACTGAAATCTTGAGCTACGAGCACCTCTTAGGACCTTGAAGAAGGGTAGATATTTAACTCCTGAGTGAGCTAGGAAATGAGAAAGTGCCATAATCATTCCATTTAACCTCTGGACTTCTTTGATATTTCTCTGGGGAAGCATGTACCTAAGAGCCTTGATCTTCACAGGGTTGGTCTCAATCCCTCGATGGTTAACCATAAACCCCATAGATTTTCCTCAGGCCACTCCAAATGTATATTTGGAGGGGTTGAGGTGCATGTTATAAGATCGAAGGAGGCAAAAGCATTATTGAGATCAGTATAGTCTACACACATTCTCTAAGCTACTCTTACCTTTCGAACCATAAAGATGTTTGCCAACCAAGCGGGATAGTGTACTTCCCTTATAAATCTTGCATTTAAAAGCTTATCAACCTCTTGTTCAATTGTTAGTTGACGATCTGATGCAAAGTTTCACTTCTTTTGGATCACTGGCTTGTATGCCGGGTTGATCCTGAGGGAGTGTATTATTACTTCAAGATTGATTCCAGTCATATCAGCAGTACTCCATGCAAATATATCTTGGTTCGTACGTATAAAGTCTACATACTTCTTCTTCTCTTCATCTAAGAGAAGTGATCCGATCTGTACTGTTCTTGAAGGCTAATATTCTAATAGAGAGACATAAGTAAGATCTTCTACAGGGGATGCCCTTTAATGGATATCTTCATTATGGAGGTAGAAGTCCTCCATACTTAAAGTATCTGATGAGTGTGGTTGAGCCTGTCTGAGATAATAGTATTGTATTACTTTTTGATCTCCACGTACTGTTCCAATCCCTGTTGGGGTACGAAACTTCAGCTTTAAGTGGGGAATTGAAGTAATAGCCCCAAATTTTTTTTGGAGTAGCCTTCCAAAGATTACATTATAGGCCGATTCTGATTTCACTACAATGAATTGGATAGAATACTCAACTTGTCGGGGGAATTCTCCAAGTATGACCGAAAGACTAATGGTTCCATCTACCCGTATAGGTTGATTGTTAAACCCGTATAGTGGACTGGTAGCAGGTTGTAGTTTCTCTTTGGGTAAGCCTATGTTAAGAAAAGTGTAATATAATAGGACATCTATTGAGCTCCTATTATCAACAAAGATTCTTTTAACATTATAGCACGGGTTGCCAATTCCCGCACTAATCACTAGCGGATCTTGATGAGTGCTCTTTATACCTTGTATATCAGACTTCTTAAAGGTGATATAGTTATCGGTATGAATATTCTTTGTTGGTGGCTCCTTGCTCTCTGTAATTAGAACTTGACTAGGTGTTGAAGGGCCCCCGGAGATAGTTTCAATTTTGCCAACTATTTGCCAACTACCATTATTGTTGATTCTGCCCCTAGCCGGACTGAACTAATCTCGAGCTAGTAGATTCTTGATAAATTATTGGAGATATCCTTGTCGGATCAATCTCTCAATTTCTTCCTTAATATTCTTGCATGCTTCAGTAGTGTGCCCACGGTTGTGGTGAAAATGGCAATATTGCTCCTGGTTTCCCACGTTGGGCTTCAAAGGGTGTGGCCATTTTATGTTCTCCTGATCCTGGATGGCCATCAATACATTTGCTCTGGATGTATTAAGTGGCATGTAATCCCTTTTCTTGGTGAGGCTCTACTCATGACTGAGAGGGTCTAGGAGGAAGATTATATTTTACCTGCTTCTTCTGTTGCGAGGATGGATTCTCCATCCCTGGTGGATTTTTACGTTTTCCAGTTATTTGCTCAAATTATTTCCTGTGAGCATTAATGGCTTCATCGGTAGAGATTTTGGGCTCTACTCGATGGATTAGATCTATATATGTATGGAATTTATCTCACATGAGTGCCAAGTAGAAGGGGCTAGGGCAAAGCCCTATGAGAAATACACATCTAAATAACTCAGGATCAACCCCTGGAATTTGTCTAGCTTCTGTAGAAAATCTTTGAAAGTATTCTTTGAGAGATTCACTCACAATTTAACATATCCTTAAAAGATGGGAGGATTCTTTAACCATTCTTTAATTGGCGACAAATTATTCGACGAATAATTTGGCAAATTTAATAAATAGTAGAATGGACTGGGTGGGCAGTGAATACAATGCGTACGGGCTTGCCCTTTAAGGGTTGCAGGAAAAAACTTGGCAGAGGAGCGCATCTGAAGCCCGCTGGATATACCTAATGGTGCGATAGTGATCAATATGCTCATAGTGGTCCGACATTCCATTGTAAGTATCGATATTCAGAAGTTTGAATCCCACAAGAATGGGTTGTAAGAGGATAGCTTCAGTGAAGGGTGATGACTTCAAAAAGTCTCGTTGATGAAGAGATTGCCTTATATCTCATGTGGGGAACTCCTCTCAGACTAGTCTTCGTAATTCATGTCGTAAGGTATTACGGGGTAGTTCAGTGATGTCCTTTTGGGATAAGTCCTCAGGGACATCCGAAGGAATGTGATGCTGGTGGCTCACCCGCGAAGGATGGGTAGAGCTTTCCATGTCAGCATGCTCATTCTCCAGATGTGTTGGGGGGCGCATCCTTGGTGGTGGATGGGGAACCTCGACATGAAGAACATCTTCAAATCCGGGTGGATCACAAGGGAGAAGAATATCTTCTTGGGGTGCTAGTGTCGGTCATCGAGGCTCTCGTAAGAGTTGAAGGATCTCATTCTGAGACTTCTCCATCTTTCTGATACGATCTTCCAAAGATGGTCCTGGAGTCCCTTCTCAGGTAGAGTTTTGGCCACCGGGGTAAAGAGAGGCAGATGCCTGATGTCCTTGATTCAAGGATTGATTTCAGGATTGATGTGAATTGGAGCGGGAGGCTCCCAAGATTTGATGGTTATGCCTGTTGGCCATTGGAGGAATACTTAAGATAGTGGGATTGACTGTTCCCATGGATGGCGCCAAACTGTTGCAGGCTAGAATATACGCGGTGATAGAGTTAGAATACTACATCTTAGCGTTACACAGATATACAGCTCACACATAGAAAATACAAGAACTTTTATGTGGAAAGCACTGAAAAAGGGAAAAACCAAGGGCCTAGCCTAGTTGAAAATGATTCCACTAGAACTTGATTTGGCTATAATGGATTGACTCGCCTCCACGGGCGATCAGATTACTAGTAATAATTGTACGACATAAGTCCGGGTGTTAGGTGATGGACCGGCAGAACTTCGGGCTTTAGGTAATTGTCTGGTAGAACTTCATGGCCTAAGGTGATGATCTGGCAAAAGTGAGAGTCTCAAGTGTGGTTCTGGCAAAGGCGAGGGCCTCAGATGGAGGTCTGATGAAGGCGGGGGACTCAGGTGGTGGTCCGACGAAGGAGAGGGCCTCAGGTGGTGGTCTGGCGCAGGAGAGGGCCTCAGGTAATGGTCCAACGAAGGTGAGGGCCTCGGGTGGTGGTCCAGCGAAGGCGAGGGCCTCAGGTGGTGGTCTGGAGAAGGCGAGGGCCTCATGTGGTGGTCCGACGAAGCACCGGCGGTGGTCTGGCAAAATTACGGTGGTGGTCTGGTGAAACTCCGGCAGTGGTCCGGTGAAACTCCGACCGTGGTCGAGGAGGAGCTTCTTCCTTCTCTTCCTTCTCTTCTCTTCTTTTTCTCTTCTCTTCTTCTCTTCTTCACTCCTTCTCTTCTTGCTTTGGACCCCTCTCAAGAGAAATGCTGTGTCTATTTATAGATTTTCTGGAGTGTCATGGCCCGTAAATAGATGAGAGATCAAGGGCAAATACGGAGTGGTCCGGATGAACCGCCGATATTGAATCTTTCAATTGTGGATCGTTTATCAGGCATTTGAAGGTCTTAATAACTTTGGAATTCAGCGATCTTGGGCTCGTTGGATTCTTCTCATCGAGCCGCTCGATTCGACCATAAGCTAATCAAGTTCGAATACCGTTTGGTAACTCAAATTGTGGTAAGAACTTTCCAACAGGAGTTCAGGTTCTTGATTTGGACTCATTTGGGCTCAGATTGAGTTGAATTTGGTCTCGTTGGGTTTGTATTTCCGAGGCGCTCAGTTTGACTATAAGTTTACTAAAATCGCAGTTCAGGTGATCCCGGATTTAATTTTTGAAGTTTTCGGCTTGGTTTTGCCTCGAGATTTGTGCCCGATCAAAATAATTTTTTGATGATCTATCAAAAATCTTTTTAATAACAAAGCACCTTTCAAATTGATAAATCAATTATTGAAACTATCCATCATAACCTAATAAAGGAAGTTTATATGTAACTGTTCCTCTGAGTCAATTAAGAAACCTGAAATATTTTTTCCTAATTTGAAAATAGTAATCACTTTGTCCACCTCTAACTTGTTCAATGCTTAATGTTCATAGTCATCTCATAAATATCATGAAAAAACAAATATTTGTAATATCTTCCAAATTTTTTTTAGGAAGTTGTTCATGAAATACAATAACAATCTCAGCAAACACATGCTGGTGATGTGTTTTGATAGAATATAATGTTAAAAGTGCAGTTTTATTTATAAATTCTCTAAGTTCAAAGTTGGCCGACTATATTTTAAGCATACAATCCGCAAAGTTCAAACTTGTTAACTTTGTTCATCAAATACAAAGTTAACTATATTTTTGAATATTAAATTTAATACTTCTACCGCATATTGCCTACGTCTGTGAATGGTTAATAATCTGAAGCCGTCAAGGCCTCAGAGAAATAAAATATAATCCTTAATTGACGGGGCCTTGTGGAGCCCAAGTCTTCTACTTTCAGTTTGAAAATAAAAAATATAGGAACAATTATTACGTCCTCCGACTGGATGCAGAGAAGCATCCGGTCGTAGGCAAAAAAAACTCGGTACCGTGGTGTACCGAGTTTTTTGAAAAACTCGGTACACCTCGGTACCGCCTTTTTTTTGCCTACAACCGGATGCTTCTTGCATCCGGTCAACCGAACAAAATAAAAAACTAAAAATATAGGCGTCAGATTTCGACCGTTTCTACACCGCAGCTAAAAGTCAAACGAAATTTTATACTAGTTTTCCGAGTTGGAATCATATAAAGCTGCGTCCTGTGACTGAACTAATTTTTCTCTCCCAGTTATCCTTCTCTATAAATAGTTATATACTTAACCCATCTCATCCAAACTTACTATCTCAGCAGTTGCTTTTGCTTCTTCGTGTTTTTTTGCAATTAATCATCTCTTCGCTTGATTAGCCTTCAATTGGAAAGTAAATGGGTTCATCGAGAGCTTCTACAATGTTCATTGCTGCCTTCTTCCTGTTTGTTCTAATGGAAATTGCTCATGGCCAGAAGACAACGAAGACTTCATCTCGGTGGATTGATGGGAAGGCAATCGACCAAGGAATTGCTTATTTTCTAATGCTTGTCGCCATCGTCGTCACTTTTCTTTTTCATTAACAATCCATGCTTCGATATCTTGACATAAAAACCACAGCTTGATAGTTTCAGACAAATATCCAATGCCATATAATTTTGCAATTACTGCGTCCTGGAGTATTCACGGCGGTAGAGAAATGTATAGTTTAACATCTTAGCATTGTACGAAGATCCAACACTCAATCAGATAAGAGAGAGGGTGAAGTGTTCATAAGAGACACAAGAGTTTTTACGTGAAAACCCTTGAAAAGGGGGGATAACCACGGGGCCTAACCCAGTTTAAATGAATTCACTGGTATTTGCGGTCAACTACAAATGAGGCCCTTCTTAGGGAGAAGGACTTGGCTTTATGTTACAAATGTACGTCATATAGAGCTCATTACATGGTGGGAGTTATAATAATCAACATAGATATGTTTGTTTGATTTGAAGGGCCATAGTTGACAAGAGACAGGGGTCCAAAAGATAGTAGTTTGCAGGAAATTGGGGTCAGAAAGACCGTTGTAGTAGGATAGTACTCTGGTAGAACTCTGGACATCAGGTGGTGACCTAATAGAAGTTCGGGCCTCAGGTGGCGGTCCAGCAAAAGTCCGGGCCTCAAGTGGTGGTTCGATAGAAGTTCGGGCGTCAAGCAGTGGTCTGGTGGAAGTCTGGGCCTCAGGTGGTGGTCTGACAGAAGTCCGAAGCCTTAAGTGGTGGCCCGACGGAGTAACAATGTTAGGCACTGGTCCGATGAAAGTCAGGGCCTCAAGTGATGGTCCGAAAGAAGTCTGGGGCCATAAGTGGTGGTCGGGCCGAGCAACGACATCAGGCGGTGGTCCGATGGAAGTTCGGGCCTCAAATGGTAATCCGGCAGAAGTCCGGGGACTTTAGTGGTGGTCTGGAAAAGGTGAGAGCCTCGTTGGTGGTCCGGTGGAGCAACGACATTAGGTGGTAGTCCAACGGAGGTAAGGGCCTCAAGTGGTGATCTAATTGAGAAACGATATCAGGTGGTGGTCCGATGGAGGTAAGGGCCTCAAGGGGTGGTCCAACAGAGCTAAGGGCCTCAAATGGTGGTCTAGAAGAGGTGAAGGCCTCAAGTGGTGGTCTGATGGAGGAACGACATCAGGTGGGGCTCCGACGGAGGTGAGGGCCTCAAGTGGTGGTCCGGCGGAGCAACGACATCATGTGGTGGTCTGGCGGACGTGAGGGCCTCAAGTGGTGGTCCGACGGAGTAACGACGTCAGGTGGTTGTCCGGCGGAGGTGAGGGCCTCAAGTGGTGGTCCGACGGAGGAGAGGGCCTCAAGTGGTGGTTCGACAGAAGTTCGGCGATGGTCGAGGAGGAGCTTCTTCCTTCTCTTCCTTCCCTTCTCTTTCTTCTCTTCTTTCTTCCATCCCCTCTCAAGAGAAATAGATTTTTTGAGTGGTATGACCCATAAATAGTTGAGAGATCAAGGGAAAATGGGGAGTGGTTGGATGGATAGTCGATATTGAATCCCTTGATTATGTACAGTTCATGTATCATTTGAAGGTCTTAATGATGTTGGCATTCAGCGATCTTTGGCTCGTTGGATTCGTATAGTCGAGCCGCTTGATTCGACTATCAGCACGTCATGTTTAGAAATCTTTTTTTTTTTTAAGAAGGCAAATTACATTAATAATGGAAAAAAACCAAAGAACATAAAAATAAACTATTGAGAGTTAACAATCGTATGACTTTCTTCCTTCACAAGTTGAACAAAAGAAGGAGGTAGTTTATGTTGCAAATCTATTTTCATGACTTATGTTTTGATGATTGACAAATACTATTGATTCTCTTGGACTGCCTGTTACTTCTAACTTTTCAGGAATCGAAGATCGGTCGAACAAACGAAGCCAGTTCAAGATTGCGTAGGTCTAGGGTTGAGTCATTCTGTACTTTATTTTTTCTCTTCTTGAGTCTATTTGTAATGGTCAAAGAGGCTGATGCTAATTAACCCTATACACACACACTTGAGAGACTTAGAATTTCTATTTTTACTCATATCAGCCAGGACGATATTTACATCGTCCTGGATGATCAGGCTTAAAATAGAAAGTCTAAATAAGGATTCTTAATTAAGGCAGCCGTCATTAAAAGATCATCCTGGACGATATGTGTATAGGCAAGGATGATAAGATCAAAATAAAAAGAAATTGCCGCAATACACAATTAAGTTATTATGTATTTTTTAATAATCGGCCAGGACGATCTTTGATCGGCCTGGACGATATTCATAAATTATGCCTTAATTGATCAGGAAATCAAGGGAGTAATTAAGGATGATTGATACAATCAAATCAAGTAATTAAGGATGATTGATACAATCAAATCATCCTGGACGATCACAGGATCGGCCAGGACGATCTATTCAAAAACCTTAGTTACTTCAGGACGATAAATATTGGCCAACTTGAATTCAGGGCGATGCTCTGGACGATTTTCCTTTGATTTGAACTGATCAGCCGGGACGATCATGAGATCGGACTGGACGATCAAGCCAATTTTAAATCGTCTAGTTTGCATTCAAGGCGATGCTCTGGCCGATCTTCTTAGATTTGTACTGATCGGCCAGGCCGATGTCCATATTGGCCTGGAAGATATTATCGGTAACTTGCAATTAATGAGCTCCTTTGAAGCTCTTCTATTTAAGATCTCTTGTTCAACATTTTGTATAATCTTTTGCTACTACCTTGACCTGAGAAGGCCTTGAGGAGAGAAAGAGAGAGAGGAAGAGAGAGAGTGGATCTTGTGAGGGGGAGCTTGTGAGGGGATTCACAAGGGTTGCTTCAAGGATCGCTCTGCTTCTTCTTCATCTAGAGTTTCTCGTCCGTGGAAGGGTTGGTAGAGGTAAGGAGTTAGCATCTTATTGTGGTTCTATGCCAGCTTCAGGAGGAAGCAAAAAGAGATAGGTTCTCTACCTTGCCGGGGTGGCAAAAAAAAGGTTCTTTGTAAAGGCTTCTCCGCCTAACTGTGGGGGCTAAAGGAGAGTCACGAGTGTAGTGCAATACTCGGAGGGCGCCTCCGGGGAGTGGACGTAGGTGGAGTTGACCGAACCACTATAAATTTATGTGTTCTTGTTTCTTGCTTTCACACTTTAATTTCCGCATTTATTTCTCTCTTGGTGTGATTTTGGTCCATGTGATTTTTGTTCTTTTTAAAAAGATTTTTTTTTTAAATACCAATTTACCCCCCCTCTTGGTTAGCTTGGGCCAGTTCTATAGGGCTTAACATCCCTAACAAACTTTCAAGTGGTATTAGAGCGAGAGTCATAAAAACTGAGTTTGAAAACTTTTTGAATTTTGATCCATGGCTAACCTTTGGAATTGTAACACTACGGAAGGTTATTCAATTACACGACCTCCCTTATTTGACAACTTACCTTTTGATTTCTGGAAAACCCGCATGTCAACATTTTTACAATCTACTTATTATCGCATGTGGATGCTTATCAAAGAAGGTTATTCTCCACCTTCTCGTGAAATTAATGGTATTAAAACTGAAGTTGCTTTTAAAACTAATGAACTTTCGTTGAATAAGATTTAGCTCAATTGAATGCAAATTGTTTGAACTATTTTTCTATGCTATTAAAATCATATGAGGATAACATTCGTGTCCCACTTGCCCAAACTGGTAAAGAATATGGGATTAAACCTGTGTATCAACTTATGAGGCCACTAATGAAGTTAAACAATCTCGTTTTGAACTATTCCTTGCAATATTACAAACTTTTTTGTAGAAACCTCATGAATCTGTTTCTAAACATGTTTGAGCACTAGGTTTAACTCAAGATAGTTTACTTCACTGCATGCACTAGGTAAGAGAATTTTCAAACTTTTGAAAAAATAAACAAGATTTCTGAGATGCTTGCCCTTCGTCAATGAATGCTAAAAATCATGTTCAGATCACTGAATCTAAAGATTTGAACACTTATTCTATTGTAACTTACTTGGCTCCACTCATTGCTTACGAGCAAGGGGTGAATAAAGAAATCTTGATGCTAGTGAGAAGAAGGCAGGAAAATAGGTTGCATTAAAGGCACACAAATCAGATTCTGAATCTCCAGGTCTGAAAGCGGATTGAAGTTGCCTTCATCACAAGGCAATTCAAAAGCTTTCTAAGGAAGAAGCAAAAAGTTTCATTGGAGAAAAAAGGTAGGGATCATAAACATTCTCAAAGGATCTTCTGATTGTTGTTTGCTAGAATGAAGAAACCGCACACGTGAGAACTGATTGCCTAATACACTTAAAGATCATTAGCAAAGGAAAGGGTGAGGAGAAACCTAAAGCTAAGGAAGGACAAGATGACGAGCAAAAAAGCAACTTTTGGGCGGATTCGACAACACTCATCAGAGACAAACCAAAAGATGAGACATCAAAATTGTGCTTGATGGCATACGACAATCCTGATCAAGAAGAGGATGTGACTTTCCACATCAACTTTCATTGAAGTTTCAGAAAAATTCATGCAACATATAGGAAATTAAAGAAAACACTTACTAGCCTGAAATTTAGAATTTTTAAAATCTACAAAATAATCATGAAATTTTTATTAAAGACCATCAAATGATGATTCAAATCATATGACTTTTACTTTGATGGAATTGATGATTAAATAAAAATCATTGTGAATTAGTTGAAAAGTATGATGCATTAAAAATTTCACACACATCACTTGAATCTTGATTTTAAGAAAGTCTAGGAAATGGAGAAAATTTGAGGTTTTGAAAATGAAGTCTTAAAGAACACTAATTTGGAAGATTCAAATTAAATTAGAAATATGTAAGAAAACTAGGATGAACCTACTTTTGATCAATTGGCAAAACCTAGGAGCAGAAGGCATAATAACTCAAACCTACTTAAGAAATCCCTTTCCTGGAGTTTAGATGTTTTTCATGGGCATGCTAGGTAAACACTCTCACAAACACTTGCACAGTTCACCATAGTACACACTTGGGTGTCGAGACCTAAGGTGCATGATCCAAACAACCAACATGCATTTAACATTATGCTCTTCATAAGAATGAACCCAAACCTTCTTGGGTTCCTAAATCTAACATTTGGTATTTTGTAGGAAGGGCTCTCATAAAAGGCCTCGTTGAGAGTATGTGGTACCTGGACAGTGGATGCCTTCTCGACTATGACTGGTGATCCAACCAATTTGGTTGTACTGAGTCCAGGACTGGAGGCAAGGTTCTCTTGGAACAACACCACCAAGAAGGTGGTAGGCGTAGGACAATTGGTAATTCTAAGAACCTTAATGATTGAAAATTATTTTTCTTGAGATGGATTTGCAAGCTACAACTTGCTCAGCATCAGTCAACTCTGTGACAAAGGCTTCATCATGCAATTCTTTGCAAATTCATGCATTGTAAGTTTACAGTAAAACACTATTTTGCAGGAAAGAGAATAACAACGTCTACATGCTTGATTTAAATATCATTGAATGGTGCTACTGTCATTTACCTTAAAAACTGTGATTGATGAATTCTTTGGTTGTGGCGCCGGAGACTTTGTCATGCAAGTATGAAAAAACCCTTAGGAAGTGACCCAATAAAGACCTGTTGAGGTGTCCCCAAACTCCAAGTTTTTAAAAAGAACCACCTTTGTGACTGGCCTGTCAACTAGGAAAGCAAGTCCACTCAACCTTTTCACCCCATTAAAGACATTAGCAATCTCTAGACCTTTAGAAAGTCCTTCACATGGATTTGTTTAGACCTATTACACTGCCAAACACTGGGAGGGAAGTCTAATGGATTTGTTATTGTTGCATGACTACTGCGGTTCACTTGGACTAGATTTCTTTCACATAAAAAATGAGTCTTTTGAGGAGTTTAAAACATTTCTACTTGGATTTAGAAAAGCTAAGTTGTGAGATTTTGACCATCCATAGTGATCATGGGGAGAGTTTGAGAATGAAAGATTTTGGAGTTTTTGTGTGGCACAGGGGATTAGCCATAAATTTTCAGCTCCTAAGGACCCCTCATAGAAACGGGGTAGCTGAAAGGAAAGAACCGGACCTTGGTGGAAGCCAGTAAGCCATGCTGTGAGTATTCTCTTCCAAAATACTTTTTGGCGGAGCGGTTAACACAACTTGTTATGTGTTGAATAGGATGAATGTTTAGAGGCCAATTAGAAAAAGACACCCTATGAGATCCTTAAAGGGTTGGACACCCAATCTTTCCCCACCTTCATAGTCTTTTGGTTGTAAAGTTTTTATCACAACAATTGGAAGTCTCAATTGGGAAATTTGATCACTAAATTGATGAGAGTATTCTTGGGATATTCTAGTGTTGGGAAGTCTTTTTAAGGGTGTTTAACAAGAGAACTTTGATGTGGAAGAGAACAACCCATGTAGTATTTGATGAGTCCTGATCCTAAGAAACTGGATAGAAGATGATGATGTTGGAGAGTAAACAAGTGGAGAAGAAAATTTGGGGAAGGGGATATAACACAAAATAATGGAAGGAGTAGGAGAATCACCCAAGAGTAAAATTTTGATTTGGATGAAAAGGGTTGGACTTCACACACTTTACCTAAGAGATTGGAGTGCTCTAACAAGTCACCCAAGGATTTGACTTGGCAGAACCTTTAGTGGGTTAAAGACTAGACATGCACTTAGGAGGAGGTGACCACTCTGCTTTAACCAAGCCCTTAACTGATGAGTTTTGGATTTTAGCAAATGCAAGAAGAATTCAATCAATTTGTTAGAAAACACGATGTTTTAGGAGCTTGTAGAAAGACCTAAGGGACAAAGTGTAGTTGGGAACAAACTGGGTCTTTTAAGAACATGGTGAAACAGATTCAGGAGTGGGTGGTTAGGAATAAAGCAGATTAGTGGCTAAGGGTTAACCAAAATAGAAGGGATAGACTTTGAGAAGACTTTTGCCCTGTAAGCAATTTGGAAGCCATTAGAGTGTTATTAGCATTTGCATGTTATAAAGAATTTAAGCTTTTTCAAATGGATGTCAGAGTTGCCTTTTTAATGGGGAATAAAAGAAGAATGTGTTTGTAGAACAACCCAGGTTTTGAGAGTTTCCCCATATTTCAAAATCAATGTTTTTAAATTAAAGGCTTGTATGTATTAAAAGGTAGACACCAAGAGCTTTGTATGAGAGGCTTAACAAGCAATCTTACTAGAGAGGGAGTTTGTCAAGGGGAGCGTAGACACCAACCCTTTTTCTTAGAGAGTTTGGAAATGTTTACTCATGTTAAGATTTATGTGATGATATATCCTTTTGATCTCCTATTAAGAAATTGGTGTGATTGATTTTTTTCTAAAAATAATGGTAGAGAGTTTGAGATAGTTTGATTGGTGAGAGTTGTCTTAACTTTTTGGGTTTACAATAAAACAATTGGAGGATGGAACTTTTTAAATTAAAAAAAAATCATAAGGACAATTTTGAAGAAGTATGAGATGGGCAAATCAAGCCAATTAACTACTCCCATGACTTCTAGTGCTCCATTGGATAAAGGACCAAAGTGGTAAAGTCCTGTTGATTCAATAAGAAGTAATAGAGGTATGATTGGATCTTTATTATTGACTGCGGCCAAACCTGAATATATGTTTAGTGTTTGACTTTGTGCTAGATTTTCAAGCTGACCCGAAGTGATCTCACGTGACTCTGTTAAGATTTTTATACCTTTTGGGGACACAAGGCTAGGGATTTGGTACCTAGACACACGCACTTCTTTGAGATTATTGGATTTTTGACTCTGATTTTGCATGATGCCAAGGTGGATAGAAAAAGCACTTTCAGGAACTTGTGCAATTCATTAGACAGTCTTTGGCTCTTGGTTAGTAGGAGGCAAACTTTGGTTGCACTTTCCAACTTGCTGAAAAGCTGAGGTACATCGCTCCGTTGGAAGTTGTGTGCCCCAAGTCCTTTTGGTTGAAAAACTATGGTATTGGATTACATGTAGGCACCATCTCAATCTTTTGTGACAACACTAGTGTCATATGCATCTCTAAGAATCCTATCCCAAGCACCAATGATGGACTAAGCACATTGACATTAGGCACTTTATAAAGATCATGCGACTAAAGGGAACATTGAGTTACACATGTACACTGTAAAATCAATTGGCTGACATCTTTACCTAAACACTGGCCTTCGACACTTCAGTTCTTAAGGACCAGATTGGGCTGGATTGACAAAATGCATGAAAACTGTGATCTTTTAGTTACTTTCTTTGCTTTTGTTTTTTTTTGTTTAGTTTTTTGTGTGTTTTTACTTTCTTTTTTTTTTTCTCCTTAACTTAGTTTCAAAATCATCGCTGAAATGAAAACATATTCCAATGCCCTTGTTTTTGAAAATTTGGTAGTCAATGTGTTTTCACTCTCAATCTCTTGATGGTAAAAATATTTTGTGATTGTGTCCTCTTTCCTAACTATTTTAGTGGCATAGTTCTTTCTATTAGAAATCTATTTCAAATTAAAGATTGTGTATCCATAAACAACACTTGAAATATAAAATCTTTTCTAAGCATTCTTAAGCAAATTCAACTTTGTATTTTATGTAAGTCTTTTTTGCATCAATCATTATCAAGCACCTGCCTTGATTTACTACTTGTCTTTTGAATTATTATTTATTTGTGGATTCTCCTATGTTAGAGAGAGAGCTCTATTCTCATAATATCTGACAGATATACTCACAACTAAGAATTTTTTTATGAGGTTACTAAAGAAGAATGTATTGTAAAAAAAAAAAAATTTTTTTGGGCCAATGATGCCAACAAAAGAAGCGCAAAGACGCTAAAATGAAAAAATCTATAAAAGACTGCGCAAGCTTCCAGCTAAATTGACAAGAGGCATAAAATGAGCCACTCAAAGTAGCTTTCTTTTTTTTTTAAATCTCTTTTAGACTTAGAAGTTTTTGGTTCTCAAAGACTTGAATTCGATTGTTTTGGCGTTCGTGGACAGATTTATATTGGTCATTATTTTATAAAGATAGTTTTTTCTTAAACGCAAGAATGGATGGATTCTTTTCTCTTAAAGTTAATGTCTTTGAAGTTAGGTATTAGAATTTTGAAAGACAATTCTATCCCTAGAAAATGTCTGAGCTAGGGTAACGCATCGACTGGAATTTACTACTCTTTTGGTTGTTGAATTGTTAACTCATTAACCCATAAGTTTTTAATCAAATCACAATGGAATACTACAATCATTTTTATGCCTTGGTTAAAAAAAATGTTGTCGATTTGCTATTGTTTTGTGTTCCCTCTTCCTTTTTATATGTCAAAAGGGGGAGAAGTTATGATGTTTTTACACCTTGTCGATCCTAAATCTTACTACTAATTGTCTTCGTAGTGTTTTTGCATCCATGAAAAAAGGTGGAGTTGTTGCAAATCTATTTTCATGATTATGTTTTGATGATTGACAATACTATTGATTCTCCTGGACTAGCCTGTTACTCTACTTTCTAGGAATCGAAGATCGGACGAATAACGAAGCTAGTTAAGATGCGTAGGTCTAGGTTGAGTCAAGTTTGTACTTTGTTTTTTCTCTTTTGAGTCTATTTGTAATGTCAAAGATTGATGCTAAGTAACCCTACACACAATCCTGAGAAGACTTAGAAATTTTTATTTACTCAATAACAGGCCAGGAGATAATTACATCGTCTGGCGATCAGGCTTTAAAATAGAAAGTCTAAATAAGATTCTTAATTAGGCAGCGGTCAATTAAACAGATCGTCCTGGGACGATAATTGTTATCGGCAGAAAGATAAGCTCAAAACATAAAGAAAATTGTCGCCATAGACAATAAGGTATTCCTGTTTTTTTAATAATCGGCCAGGGACGATCTCTTGAACGGCCCTGGACGATATTCACAAATTATGCCTTAATTGATAAGAAAATCAAGGGAGAATTAAGGATGATTGATACAAATCATATCGTACTGCATGATCTTAGGATCGGCCAGGACGATCTATTCAAAACCATAGTTACTTCTGGACGATAAATATCGGCGCTAGCTTGAGCTCAGAGCGATGCTCTGGACGATTTTCCTCTGATTTGAACTATTGGTTCGGGGGACAATGTGATATTGGCCTGGATGACAAGCCAATTTTTAAATTGTCCAGTTGCTTTGAGGGCGATGCTCTGGCTGATTCTTCTGAATTTGTACTGACATGCAGGGCGTATGTCCATATCGGCCTGGATGATATTGTCGCAACTTGCAATTAATGAGCTCTTTTGAAGATCTCTTATTTAAGAGCTCTTGTTCAACGTTTTGTATAACCTTTTGGTTGCTGCCTTAACCTGAGAAGGCCTTGAAGAGGGAGAGAGAGAGGATCTTGTGAGGGGGAGCTTGTGAGGGGATTCACAAGGGTTGCTTCAAGGATCGCTCTGCTTCTTCTTCGTTTAGAGTTTCTCATCCGTGGAAGGGTCGGTAGAGGTAAGGAGTCAGCATCTGGTTGTGATTTTCTGCCAGCTTCAGGAGGAAGCAAAAGGAGATAGGTTCTCTGCCTTGTCGGGGTGGCAAAAAGGAGGTTCTTTGTAAAGGCTTCTCCACCTAGCTGTGGGGGCTAAAGGAGAGTCACGAGTGTAGTACAATACTCGGAGGGCGCCTCCGGGGGGTGGATGTAGGTCGAGTTGACCGATCCACTATAAATTTCTGTGTTATTATTTCTTGCTTCCGCACTTTAATTTCCGCATTTATTTATCTCGTGGTGTGATTTTGGTCTATGTGATTTTTGTTCGTTTTGAAAAGAAATTTTTTAAAATACCAATTCACCCCCCTCTTGGTTAGCTTGGGCAAGTTTTATAGGGCTTAACATCCATAACAAAGTTTCAGTTTACTCTTACAAAATAAGTCCCAAATAAAATCATAAGAAAAATCTAAATTAGCATAATAATGAGCTAACTTATTACACTCACGACCAACATGATGGAAAATAACATTATTCCAACTACCTAGAAAGAAACAATCTTCATTTTCAATGCTTCCACCCAACTTCTTCTCTTTGCTATACACTTTATGAAGAAATTGGATCACATTCTTATTGTCACCTTCAATAATAACACCTCTAGCATTAAGTAAACTTCCATTCAACACATCCTTCAAAGAAGTGAATGCCAAAAGCTCCAACTGTGCTTTGTCCTAATGAACTCCATAGAAATCAAATGCTAATACAAATCTACCTCTGTTGTCCCGAACAATGCCTCCAATTCCTGCTTCATAGTTTTCTTTGAGGGCAGCATCAATATTTATTTTATACCACTCGAGAGGAGGGGGATGCCAAAAATCAGAAAATAGTCCAAAATATTTGTTGTCATCCTAGTGGTTCGAGAGTATTTCATTCCTTTTAACCATATTTACAAAGCTTAGAATAGTAGCAGCAATCAGAGTTTCACTATTCTCCACCTTTCCATGCTTGATCTTATTACTATTACTCGAAGAGAATCATAACAATGAACAATATATCCTAACCACCAAAGGATTAGTTCCATCCAATACTTCCAACTGATACAAATAATCCTGGAATGAATTGAATTTCAGGATCATAAACCCCCACCTTCTTAATACATCAATCACCTTTTACAGCTTTAGGCATGAAGTGGTAACATGATTGATGTCTTCAACCTCTCCACATCCCCTTGGACACAAATTCATGGTAGCTAACTTCCTCTTCATAAGGAAATCTTCTGTAGGTATTGCATCCTTGCATAACCTCCACATAAACAGCTATACCAGAGCATTTAACTTCAACTTATGGATCCATGGAACAGGATCTGTAATTAGCTCCTCCTTTAAGTCATCCTCCTTAATCATAGTTGAGATAGATATTCCAGTAAAACTTTTTTTCAAATCCAAGAAGTCATAATCATGACTTCGACAAATTTGGATATTACTTATCAAAGCAACTAGATCTTCCCCAAAGTATAACATAAATCTGTGAAGATTCCCCCTTCCCTCATGAATTAAGAAGTCAAGCTTTGTATTATCATCTTCAAAGTTGGCAACAAAAGTGGGCCACTTGAGTAAACTTTTATCCAAGATCCACATATCTTTTAAAACCTTAATTCTAGTACCCAAAACAACTTTCCATCTAACAAATCTATTAAGAGCTTTCCATCCACTAGCAATGATCTTCCAAGATGAAGAACCACCCTTCATATTTTCATTACTCCACCAATCTTCAGCATATTTGGCCAAAATATTCCTGCTAAGTAAGGAAGAAGGACTAACTAATAGTTTCCATGCAAACTTAGCCCTTAGTGGACCCAAGCTAGACAATGCCGACTGGATACCCCAACCTCCCAAAGATTTTGATTTACAAAGCACTTCCCAAGCTACATAATGCGGCCCATGACTTCCATCAGCTTTATTCCAAATGTAATTCCTACATAGTTTCTCAAAATCCTTTAAAATACTCAAAGGAACAAGAGTGTGAGACATAAGGAATACGGGAAGATTGTTAAATACAAATTTCACCAGCACCAACCTTCCAGCCAAGGAAATAAATCTATTACCCCAAGAACTTCTTCATAGACTTATCCATAAGAATTTGGAAATTAGCATTCTTCAACCTCCTTAACGCAATCTTTGTTCCCAAGTACTCCAAATCTTCAACCAACTTGAATCCCAAAATCTTTGCAATAATCTTCTTCCTTCTTCTTTCAACCACTTTACCACGAATCATAGATGATTTTTGGTAATTGATTCTTTGACCGGTCCAGCTGCAAAAGTCACTAATAATTGCATTCATCTTCCTTACACTCCTCAATCTAGCATCAGAAAATAATAACAAATCATCTGCGTAAAGCAAATGAGAGATCTTTTGTTCCATAGGAGCAATCTTAATACCAAAATCCATGCCCTTAATGAAAAAAGCATTAGAAAGCAATTGAGAACAATTGATAAATAGAAAAGGTGAGAGTGGATACCCTTGACGGAAACCACTCTTTCCCTTAATCCATCTAGAACAACCACCATTTATTAGTATAGAGAATCTCGGCTTCATGATACACTCCATCACCATCTTTAAATATCTTTCATAAAAGCCAAAAAGAACCATCATCTTGTTAAGAGTAGTCCAACACATACTGTCGTATGCTTTCTCCATGTCCAACTTGATAGCAAACAAACCATTGTTAGCTTTAAAGATCTTTATTTTGTTAAACACCTCCAGTACAAGTAACAAATGATCCGATATATATCTACCTCTTATAGAAGCCACCTGCTCTTCAAAGATAATCTTCGGAATGACCACCAACAATCTGTTCAATAAGAGTTTAGCCACAATTTTATAAATAGAATTAAATAGGCTAATTGGACGAAAACCAGATGGAGTCACCAGATTATTGATCTTGGGAATAAGGACAACAAATGTATCCTTTCATTCCTTACACATTTTTCCTGAATTATAAAACCTCTTCACTGCTCTACACACATCCTCTCCTACAATACTCCAATAAGCTTTGAAAAAGGGTAAGTGATCCCATCACATCCTGGAACTTGTTGATACTCAGCAACCTGACCACATCCACAATTTCTGATTCTGAGAGGTCTGCATCCAGTCGTTCATTGTCTTCATCTGCTAAAACCTTCCAAGGAGGGGGCCAATTCTCCAACAAGCATACCCTCTCCTCCCACTTCTTCTAAAAAAAATTGAAAAAATGTCCTCCACTTCCTTAGGTTCCTCGGTGAGAATACCATTTAGACTTTTAATTTGATAAATCCAATTCCCATTTTTCCTGGCACTTGCAAAAGCATGGAAAAATTTTGTATTAGAGTCCCCATCTTCAATCCACTTCACTTTGGCTCTCTGCTTCCACCAAGTATTCAAACGACCAAGAATAGCATTCAACTCCTTGACTTTTGATCTAAGTAACCAAACCTTTTCTTCACTTAAACAACCAACATTAGCTTTCTCCTCTTGCAGTAGAAAATTTTCAACTTTTAATCTATCTTTTTCTTTAGAGAACTCCCTTAACTTGGTCTTACTCCAATAGAACAGATATTTCAAAGCTCTACAACACTTTTTGTTGAGGATTTGCATCTCATCCCCACTAAAAGCCTTCTACCATACCTTAGCAATTATATGAGCTGAAGCTTTGTAGGATATCCAAACATCTTCAAACTTTAGAACCCCCTTCTTCCTTATGGAAGTGTCAAAAATCTTTAGAACAATAAGTCTGTGATCAGAAGCCACTATGGAAATGTGTCAAACCACTACCACCTGGATAAAATTGTTGACCAAAGAATAAAGCAAACACCCATCCAATCTCTCCAGAATCCATCCTCCATCAATCTTATTATTACACCAAGTGAATCTTAGTCCAATAATTCCAACATCATTATAGTCATTTTCATTCATAAAGTTAACCATTTCCTTAGGGCCTTGAGAAAACACAAATTTCCTACCACCTCTTTTCTCTTCTTGGGATAAAATACAGTTGAAATCCCCCTACCACCGAAGGAACTTTCCTATGAGCAACCTCATGAATACATTCCCATAACCTCCTCCTCTTGTTTGCCACCTTCCTTCCATACACCGTTGATATCATCCACACACCCTTATTATAGACATTCACATCCCCAATAACACATAGTTTTGATGTCTTTATAACTGAAAATGAAGCCAAATCAAATCTCCATAAGATCATAATACCTCAAGATAACCCATCTTACCGTAGAAGGAAAGAAACCCAATTAGGACCCATATCTTCTTAAAGGAAAATTTATCAAAAGCATTGATTTTAGTCTCTACCAACCCCACAAACAAAATATTAAAATCTTTAATGAACTTCCTAAGGTATATAGAGGCTTCCTTCTTCATTGCCCCTCTACAATTCCAAAAAGAAATGGAATACATAAAAACACCTTAGGGGATGGGCCTCATCCTTCTTTTTGATACTACCACCTTACAAGTTCCTACCACGGGTAACATTTTTGATAGGCCCTAAGGACCTGAGTTCTTTAGCAGGCTTAACCTTTGTTATCTCCCCCACATTATCAATCACCTTCACCATACCAGCCTCAGTTTTGCTAATGCAATTAACTTCTCCATAAACCACTCCCTTTCTCAGATCAACATCACAAACCGTAGAAATCTCAACCTTATTACCTTCAACACATAACTTCCCCTACATCAATCCAACCTCCATCATAATATCGTTCTTCGTACTTAACAATTCAAATTTGTTAATAGTAGTTGGTAAAAAAGAACAAGCTGTGATGAAATTCATACCCTTTTCTCCCTCAGAATTCTTCACATCCTTGTTAGCCTGGCTGTCAAGCTCCTCAGCTCAAACTAATTAAATTTCTTCCCCACATTGAACATGTCCCAATATAAATTCACCTTCTTCCAATTGATCTGTATTAGCATTCAACTCACTCTGGTCCAGCTCAAATGAGTCCTTCTTGACATTATTAATCTCATCAATCCAGCCCTCTTGAACTTCCAGAACAGGCTTTAATTATTTCTTCACATACTTCAGATTTGTTGGCTTAATAAAATTACTTCTTTGGACTGCTCTTCTACCTCTCTTATGGTTGACAAGGACCCATGGGCCATAAGAAGGTGTATTGATACTCTCTTGCTTCTTTCCAACCTGAACACCCGATCCACCATTACTAACAGCTCCCTCCACCTCCTTTGTGATAGAAATTTCTTAATTGCATTCATTTTTCACATGCCCAATCATTCCACAATGAAAACAAAAGGATGAGATTTTCTCATATTCTACTTTTTGAAAAAACCTCCCCAAAATTCTCTCCACCTACACTCCTAAAGAAAGGCATTGATCAATCTTCACCCGTACACATACCCTTACAAACTCCCTCATTCCCCATTGAAACATAATCCCATCCAACATTAGTGGTTATCCAATCATAGATGTGATCCTTGCTACATTCATCTCATCCCAACAATGTAGTGGTAGATGTGGGATTCTTATCAATATTGGAGATGTCAACCCCTTCATAGATAATGGTGAAAATTCTGACGTCCTTTTCTCCGTGTCAACTATATGCCCATTCACAAACCACGGGTCAGCTGAGAGTACAGCTTCCACCATTTGATGGGAGTTGAAGGAACATAAAACCCACCCCTTTCTAAGAGAAGTAAAGTGAAAATGTCCAAACTGACTCCATTGCCGCCTCACTTCCAAAGCCACCATATGGGCTGGCAATTCCTTTCCAAATACTTTAATCACCAAAGAATTCAACAACTTGTTTGAATTCACACTCTCCATCTCTTCACATAACTTAACAGCCTTACCATCATCAGACAAAACCATATCTTCATCTTTAAAGTTCAATTTAATATATGGTTTACTACTCCAGGGATTAGCATTAAACCCATTACTAGTTTTATTAGGAAATCCGTCAGATACCTTATCCACAACCGCGTCATCCTTCTCACCCAAAACAGAATTATTCCCTTGAAAATTTTTGTTAACAGAATTCGGTGAATTTGCATTTATCACACTATGTCCAAGGATTGCATTTGAATTCCCAAATCTATTGACAAAAAGTTTTAATGCAACATACGAAGTAGAACGATTGATCGAATTCAATGCAGAAAAAACCTTCCCAGATTTAGGAGTAACTATCTACTCATCTCCAATAATAGCCTTACCTTTTCCTTCCATATGAATGATCTTCTTTGGAGCAGCATCAGTAATATCCTTAATCACCAAAGGACCTTGTGAAGTCCTCTTCAACAGATCAAAATATCTCTATTTTGAACCCGCAAGCATATGACAATTTCGTTCCAAACCTTGCTTTATATTACCAACAAAGGATGGTGACCTCATCGTCGAGGATAGAGATTGCCAGCGGCTTTCAGCCGCCATCATCCTCACCAGTTACAAATCTCAAAAACAACAGGTTTGGATTGATCATTTTGAAATCGTTTGGTAACCCAAAATTTTGTTCGAACCTTTCAACAGTGCTTTAGGTCCTTGATTTGGACTCATTTGGGATCAGATTGAGTCAAATTTTGTGTCGTTGGTTTTGTATTTCTGAGACGTTCAATTTGACTATAAGTTTGCTAAAATCAGAGTTTAAATGGTCCCAATTTTAATTTCGGAAGCTTCCAACTTGATTTTGCATCGAGATTCATGCACGATCAAGATAATTTTTTAATGAAGTATCAGTAATCAAGTTATTTTTATTCATATTTGTAAAAAAAATTAAATTTTTATTATGTATAATGGCATGCTCCTCTCATTTATTTAGAGGAACATCCGTAGGTGTTAAATAATTGAATTTATTTGGAAAAAAAATTGAATAAAAGATGAAATTGTTGATAAATTAAACATGCAATTCATTTCAGGAGTTGATGATATGCTTAATAAGGTTCTTGGCTACAAGAACTCTAATATAGCGATACAAGAGAAACAAAAGAGAGAAAATAGCGAGAAGATGTACTTGTGTTATGTCCTTTATCTCGTTACATCAATATGTATTTATAAGCTAGAATAAAGAACAGATTATTATCAAGAAGAGAAAGATATTGATCACTCCGGTATGGATGTGACAGGTCAGCAAACTTTAACTTACTGATGTGTACAAGCGTTCTTACAACCCATCGTAAATTAATCATTCTAGAAGAGAATGGTTAATTTGGATCTGAGATCACTAAACCAAGTTGCTGAGAGAGGTTTTGTAAGAATGTCGGCGATCTGATCAGTGGAGCTAACATGGAGAATATTGATGGCTTCATTTTTAATGTATTCACTAATAAAATGATTGTCGGTTTCGATGTTCTTTGTTCGGGAGTGAAAAATTGGATTGTTTTCAAGAGCAATGGCCAAAGTATTGTCACAAAAAATAGCTGTCGGAGAGATCTGAGGTATTTGAAATTCTTCTACGAAGTGATTAAGCTAGAGAATATCAGAGGCGGCGGATGAAAGTGATATGCACTCAACTTTGGTTGAGGATTTTTCCATCGTAACTTGTTTCTTCAAGGACCACAACACAAGGTTATGTCTTTTGAATCAGCTGCCTAGTTAGTGTCGGTGTATGTTCAAAGTTGAAGATCACCTAATGTGATTGGTAGACCGAAGTTTATATTTCCTTTAATCTACCTTAGTTATCTCTTGAGAGCGTGATAGTCATTTTTTCAAGGATGATGCATGTGCTGGAAAATGGAATTTATTGCAAAGGCGATATCTGGCCTAGTAACCTAGAGGTATTGAATTGATCCCACTAGCTTTGTAGAATAACTGAGGGATAGTGTATGGTTGATCATTAGAGTTACATTTACACCTTTTCATGCCTATGAGTGTGACATATGGTTTATAGTTGGAGAAACAAGCTATTTAAAGATGTTCTCTTACGTATTGCTGCAGATGCAGAAAATATCCATATGTTGTTTTGAGAACATGTATACCTAGAAAGAGAAAAACTTCTTCCAGCTTCTTAAGAATGAACAGGGATTATAGCTGTTGAAGTAAAATTTGAATTTTGTTAGAGTTGTTCCTAGTATTAATAGGTTATCGACATAGATTAATATTAAGGCTTGAACATTTTATTGATTGTAAATAAGTAGCGAAGGATCTGGTTTGCTAAATTTGAAGCCGAAGGACTGAAGGAATATAGTAAATTTTTGGAACCACTACCCTGGTGACTGTTTTAAAATGTAGATGGATTTTCGCAGCTAGCAAACATAGTCAGGATTTTGAGAGTCTACAAACCCGATTGGTTGTTTCATATAAACTTTATCATGAAGTTCGCCATGAAAGAAAGAATTTGACATGTCGACTTGAAAATATACCAGTGACGGTGAAGGGAAACCATGAGGAGGATGTGAATTGTCACCATCTTTGCTACAGGTCTTAATGTTTCAATATAGTTGACACCAAATTATTGAGAGTAGCCTTGAGAGACCAAGCAAGCCTTGAATCAAACGACTTGGCCATTGGGTTGTAGCTTTATTTTAAACGTCCATTTGCAGTTGAGTATGTGATTGTCAGCTGGTGGTGGAATGAAAGACCAAGTTCCTTGTTTTGAAGAGCAATGAATTTTGAGGAAACATTACAGGAAAATCATTAATTACCGACAGATTTTTCAGTCGACTCACCGGCGGACTATTTTTCGATGACATTCTGGCGGCTTTCCGGCGACCTAATTTTTCAAAAGAATTTTGGCGGTTTTCCGACGGCGTTCCGGCAGTTTTTCATAGTATTTTTTGAAAATCTATTTCGGGCAGGGCGGGAGCTCCAGTGGGTAGCGAACAGCTCAGGCTTACAGGGCAAGAGCTTGGGCTGGCAGGGAAGGAGCTCCAGCGGGGTGCGGGCAGTTCAGGCTGGCAGGGCGAGAGCTCCAACGGGCAGCTCATCTCAGGCAGGGCGGAGGTGACTGGGCAACCAATAAGTTTTTCTTAAATTAAATTTTATATATTTTTCGACGGCATTTTTTTTCCAGAAAATCTCCATAATGATTTGCCGCCAAAAAATACCGCCAAAAATATTTTTCCTACGCCTATTTTACCAACAAAAAATTTGCCGTCGAAAAGCTTCCGAAAATTTACAAAACCATGAGAAAATGATGATTTTCTGTCAAAAAATACCACCGATAATAATTGATTTTCCTATAGTGACATTACATATCTCCATTGTTTATACTTTGTGGCTTGAGCATATGAGGTGGAAGTGTGTTCATGACAATTAGAGAGAACAAAAAAATCAAATATTTTCTTAGCCCTATATATTTTGGATTTTAATCTGGTCTGCATATGATGGGTTTAATTTTGGTGGGGTTAAGTGATAGGGGATGTCGTAGAGTTGGTAGAGATAGGAGGGGTGAGAATTATAGGTGGAGTTTCTAGAAGAGGTGAAGACACATTTGGAAGAGAGGTTGATGCAGATGATGAAGCCTATTTTTGAGAAATGGTGGATGTGGGAACGAGTAGCAGTGGGAAGTAGATATTGTATGATGGTTTTGGAGTTATCTTTTTAGATTTAGATTGAAATAGAAAGCGTTGTTTATAGAAGACAACATGACGAGATATGTGAATGTGGTTTTTTTTTTATATTGAGACAGTGGTAGCCTTTATGCAAGGTGGAGTAGCATAAGAATACACATTGCTGTGAGTGAGGTGAGAGTTTATTTGGGGTTTACGATTGAAACCAAGGAAGGCACAGGCACCCGAAGGTATGCAGGTGAGTGTATACGGTAGGATGGTCATGTAGCTTGTAGTAAGGAGTTTGATTGGAAATAGCTATTGACTGTAAGTGATTTGATAAATAATTAGCCATAGATAGTGCCTCGGCCCAAAAAGAGATTAGAAGATGAGTGACTTGAAGAAGCGTGCAAGTGAGATCTAGGAGATGCCGATGCTTTAGTTCAGTAATACCAGTTTGATAGGGCGTATATGGGAAACTGATTTGATGAGTAATTTCATTATTTATAAGATAAATGTTGAAAGCATTACTTGTAAATTCACCACCCCCATTGGATCAGAAGGTTTTAATATGAGTGTTGAATTTATTTGTGATTAAGTTGCATAAGTTTTGAAACTTTGTAAAAGTTTCTTGTTTCGAATGCATTAGATAAAGCATGAAAATCTTATAAAATCATCAATGAATATTACATAATACTTGTATCCATTCAATGATTATTGTGGGGCATGAACCCATACATCTGAATGAACTAATTGAAATGGCTTAGTACAAAAAGAAATACTAGTGGGAAAAGGTAATTTGTGGCTTTTAACCACATTATAAGAGATGCAAACATTTAAAGAATGTGAAGAGTTACATAGTTCTAGTTTGTATTCAGGTAAAATTGTAAGAAGAGGAGAGAGAGGATGACCAAGTTGAGCATGCCACAACAAAGTATACATTCTTGTGGCACGAAGAGTAGTAGATTTATTGCCAGGGGGAATTCAGATTTGATACATGCCAACGCGATTGTGACCACATAGAAGCAGCTGATTGTCTTGAAGATCCTGATTAAAAAAGCCATTAGTGTCAAAGCAAATGGAAACTTTGTTATCATAAGTTAATTTTGAGATGAATAGGAGATTGTGAGATAGAGATGAAACATGTAAAAATTTTTGAAAATGAATCTTACGACGAGAATCAGGTAGGGGTAAAATGCCTAGGCCTCTGTTCTGGATAGGTAACATACTCCCATGTATGCTCGAGATGAAGTTTAGGCCATTGTATGAAGTGGAGTGTTGGAGGTTGGATGAATCTGATGTGAGATGTGAAGATGCTCCCAAGTCCAATACACACTCAGTGGATGGGTTCTACTATTGGACAATAAGAGCTTTGGGATTCGAAGGAGGAACATAGTTCTGCTTGCACCGATGCCAACAATGTAGCGTAGAGTGACTAGTTTTGCTACACATTTGACATATTGATTTATTTGCTGTTGAAGAAGGTCCTTGAGATTGTGAGTTGGAGTTGGAGATCAGATGAGAGGTGGAACTACAACCATGTGATCTGTCGAACCTTCCTCGAGTGGATTTGTTGTGATTTGAGAATAGAGCTATTATGTTTGATTGTTGTTGATTTTCTTTGAGTCACTCATGTTGTACATTAATCTCCTCGCTACATAATAGGGATTAAAGAACATCTAAGCTGATCAGATTTAGAGACATTCATATGGATGTCTTGAAAGGATTGTAAATAGTAGCAAGGCCATTTAAGATGTATAAGATAATGTCTTCGGTGTCAATTGTCAAACTAGCAAAAATAATGTTGTCTATAAGCATCTTGATTTGAGTGAAATATTATTGCATTGTGTATTCCTTCATCTGTACCTGATGCAGCTTGTTCTTGTGCTGAATAACATGCAATCTGTTTCGGGGTTGTAGTCATTTCTCAAGCATGGTCAAGACCTCATGAGCCGTGGATGGAGTAATGATATATGAAAGTACTGACAGATATATCATGGAAAGAAGGGTAGGATGTGGTTGCAGTAGATGAGCTTCCATATATTGTACTCTGTTGCTAAGGTTTCTGGTAAACAGAGAGTGAGACCTATGAGATGACTGCTGAATCCATTTGCCGAGATATGTTGATATAGTTTTTTTTTTACAAGAAATGCAATATTTTTGAATTAAAATGAAAAACTTATTACAAACTACTCAAATAAAACCTAAAGATTCACATTCCTCCTTCAAAATGAACAAGAAAGGAGGAATATCTACATCATTCAGATCATTCCAAATAAAGCTCTTACCCAACGCAAAATTATTGCAATAATCTGCTAATTTATTACAACATGTAGTAGTGAAATTAAAAGAAATTTGATTAAAATCTTAGATGAATGCCAAATTCTCTTCAATTCTTTTTTTTTTTGATCAACTGCAAATTGCATTAATAAAAGTAATAAAAGAACAACCAACTAAGTGATAGCAATCCTATAACTTTCCTCCTTCAACAAAGAAAAGAAACTAGGAGGTACCTTATTCACTTCTAAACAATCCCAAAGAAAATCACCTCTCAAGGCATGGTTAGCACACCAATGAGCTAACCTATTACAACCTCTATTGACAAATTGGAATATAAATACCTCAAAATCTTTGAGAAAGTCCAAGTCCTCTTCTTTAGAATTGGCCACCTTTAAAGTCTGAGTCATAGCTAATTTTTGTAAATGATTGATGACATTGTAGTTGTCTCCCTCCACAATTAAACCTTTAGTACTCAGCATCCGATTTTGTAACACCTTCTTCAAAGAACAAATAGCAAAAAACTCAAGAAATCCAACATCCCAGTGCAATAAAGAGAAACCAAAAGCCAAGAGCATCCTTCCTCTATGGTCTCTAATTATTCCTCCAATCCCAGCTTCATTAGAACGTAGAAGAGCCGCATCTAAGTTTACCTTGATCCAACCGGGTGGAGGGGGATGCCAATAAGAAGAGATCAGCTTATTATGCTGTTAAACATCCCAGTGGTCCGAAAGAATCAAGCAAGAAGCGCTAGCAGCTTGGTATATGGCATTCGATATAATGAAACTAGTTCCAAGTTCTTTTCCATCATGGATAAAAAAATTTCTACTCTTCCAAGAATTGAAAACCATAGAACAATAAAGATTGGCTATAAAAATGTTCTTCTCCCCTGTCATTTTTAAGAAATACAAACATTCCTCTAGGCTATTTAAACTGGGAAAAACGAATCCCCATTTTTCAGCCAATTTAAAAATCTGCTTTAATCTCAAGCAATTCACCACTACATGTTCACCATTTTCAATCATATTGCAACCTCGAGGACAAAGGTTCATACTTGCCAATCTTCTATGTACCAAGAAATCCATAGTAGGTATTGCGTTCTTCAATAGTTTCCACCAGAAAAAGCATACTTTCAGATTCAGTTTAAATTTCCTGATATTATTCCAATAATTGATCCACCACGGCTCCAAATCTTCATTCCCAGCTCTTATAAGTTTTACCATCCCAGAAAAAGTTCTTCCCGAGTGCATTTTTAATAGTTCCAGTTTATCACCTTGGCTCTCTGAATCAATTTTTATGTTGCTAATCACTTTCACCAATTCCTCTCCGAAGTATTCCTGAAGATTTTCATCTATCCAGTGACCTTCCGTGATAAAAAATGCCAGGTTGTTCAAACGATCAACATCAATTGAAATGAATGTAGGCCAGCTATCCAAACTTCTATTAAGGATCCATATATCTTTCAATATGCTAACAGATTCACCATCTTTAATTCTCCATCTAACAATTTTCTTTAAAGCTTTAGCACCACTTTTTAACAATTTCCAAGTAGATGAAGAGTTATGTTTCCTCTCTTCTTCCCATACATCTCTTCCATATTTAGAAGATATTGCTTTGCTGAAAACAGAGTTTGGTTTATTCAGAAAATTCCACACCACTTCAGCTCTAAGTGGTTCAATAGAAGCCACAACAGATTGAATACCGAAACCTCCAAGCTCTTTTGGTTTACATAACTCCTTCCATGATACAAAATGTAGTCCACAATCACCATTGTTTTTATTCCAGATAAATCTCCTGCTCATTTTGTCAATTTTCTTCAAAACAGAAACTGGAACCAAAGAAATAGCTGTGTAGAATACCGGGATGGATAGTAATGCAGAGTTGATCAGTGTAATCCTTCCAGCATTAGATAAGCATGTATCCAATTTACAAGTTGCTTTCTCCAGGATTCCTGAGAAATCAGAGGCCATCTGCCTATTTAATGTGATTTTGTTGCCCAAATAGCATAGTTATTTAGATTCCTTGAATCCCAAAAGTTTAGAAATGATTTTCCTCCTCTTTCTCTCCATCTTCTTACTATAAACAATAGAAGATTTCGCTGCATTAATATGTTGACCCATCCAATTGCAATAGCTTCTTGTAATATTGATTATCTTCTTGACATTCTCAACTTTAGCATTGGAGAAAATCAGAATATCGTCTGCAAATAACAAATGAGATATCCTTAGAATAGAAGGAGCAATTTTCAATTCTTTCTTTATTCTTCAATTTCTTCAAAGATAGTTGAAGAATCTTGATGATGTTGAAATTATCTCCTTCTATAATCACAGCATGAGCTTCCAACATCCATTCATGAATTACATTTCTTAAAGTGTAAATTGGCAACAATTCCTACTGAGCAATATCCCAATGCAAGTATTGGACACCAAAAGCAAGTAAGAACCTTCCTTTATCATCTCTGACCACACCGCCGATACCTGCCTTATTGTTACTCCTTAAGGAAGCATCAACATTATTCTTTTTCCATCCGGGTGGAGGAGGATGCCAAGAAGAATAACAGTATCCATTGAAATTGTGCTAGTCGCAATTGAAACTGTGCTAGTCGCAATTGATACATCAGTGTCTTCCTTTCCACCATGAACTTGCTTATTTCTACTCAACCAAACAAGAAAAATAGTTGTACAATAGATATTAGCAATGAGAGAATTGGTACCTGACTATCTCTCTAATTTGATTAAGCAATCAGCAAATTCTTCAAACAGTGTAATATGAAATCCCCATTTGTGTAACAGTTTGATGACATTATGCAATTTACCACAACTCCCAGGAATATGATTGGTGTCTTCAGCCTCAGCACAGCCTCTCGGGCATTCATAAAAATTGATCAATCTTCTGTACAGCAAGAACGAATTGGAAAGAATTGCTTCATTGTATAATCTCCACATAAACAACTTTACATGTGGTCTCAACTTAATTATTTTCATCTATTTCCAGTGACCACAATCTGAATTATGCTCCATCATAGCTTCTAGGGACAAAGAAACAATGGATTTTCCTGCAGCTTTTAGTTTCAGTTCAATTTGATCCATTCCTTGATCTGAATGAATGTTGATATAGTTGAAGGTTCCAAATCGCATAGTTTTTTTGTAAGTTGTGTGGGAACAAAATTCTTGAGATTTGATGTGAGAAATTTTAGAGGGGTTGGAACAGTGAATTCGATTAATGATGCTGAGTGGTTTAAGTTCACCGAATGTAAAGCTGCTAAATTTTGTTCGGTCATTGAGAATGATGAGAGTCATTAAACAAAGTAGCTCTAATACCATAACAGAGTTCCTGGCTACAAGAACTCTAGTCTATCGATACAAGAGAAATAGAAGAGAGAAAATAGAGAGAAGATGTAGTTCTGTATTATATCATTTTCCTCATTACGTTAATATGTATTTATAAGCTAGAAGAGAGAACAGGTTGTTATTAAGAAGAGAAAGATCTTGATCACTCTGGTACGGAAGTGATAGGTCAAGCAAGCTTTGATTTGCTAATGTGTACATGCGTTCTAACAATACTTCCATTCTGTTTAACATAGGAGCACTGGTTATTCTTCTCTTAATGGTGGTCAACAAATTAACACATATTAACTTCCTTGACTTATAATTGTTAAAATATATATATATTAATAAAAAATATACATAACATTTATTATGTTCATAAATGTAGACAAAGATGACAAGAAATTAAATTATAATAAAAATATAATAAAAAGTTAAGCATGAAATGCTTGTGCCCATCATATCGATATAGCTTTATCATCATCTTCTTCCATAAATAAGCTTTCCACACACTGCAATTTTTAACTTAACAAATTACATGAGCAATCAAGGTCGGAGAAGCTAGAAAATAAGTGATCCTTGAATCATATACTCCACAAGTAGCTTGCACTATTTGATAAAACTAAACATTTATATATATTCTTTGATCCACTAGCTTGTTGCATCTCACACAAAGTCCAACTAAACTCAATGAGAAATCACCATGTATGAGATTGTAAACTCTAACCATTCATCAGTTCCCTATAGTTGGAAATGCTCCATGCTTTCTATATGCCAATAGTGTAATCTTTCAATATTGACATAAAATTATTATATAACATACTTTGCATACATGTTTTAAATTACATGTTGCTCAAAATTTATATGTTATATAACATGCACAAGTATTTGATCTGAGTTTGATTTAAAAAACTCATCAATCCCCTAAACATTGAAGTGCTTTTTGTTATTGTGTATCAAAATAGTTGTAATTGAGATAGAAAGGGCTTAACATCTTAGATTTTTAAGAAATATAACACATACATAAATAAAATTTGATTTTGACAGGCACCAAAGCATTTTATAAACATAACTTAGGAATAGAAAAAATCATAGGCTGATCTTATTGAAATGATTCCAATAATTTTTATCGTAAGTAAAAAATGATGTCATTAGCTATCATTATAGAACATATCGATACACTAAAGTAGATATAAACTATACATAGTATATTCATTTATGAATGTTTGAAAAGCATTATATATGACATGGGAGATAACTTGAGATCTTTTGGTATCTATTTGGTCATTCTATATTGCTTATAGATAATAGGAAGATCGGATGCACACTTTTAAATAGATAAATTAAATTATTACCTTTTATATCTTTACTAGGTTTGCTTTCGAAGTGATGGTTTTTGGTCGGAATTCAACTAGTTGTTTGCTTTGAGAATTTTTATCTTGCATGGTTTTATCTATTTCATAAGAGATACTCTAAGAAGTTAGAATTGTTACATTTATTGCTATTTTAAAACATCATGGAGCTAGATTTCATAGTGTTATGTGATTTATCAGTGGTTGCATAAATTCAGTAGAAACAGTAATGCTCAAAAATCAAGTGTAAAAACTTTTTAAGCAATATAATATCTAAGAATGTAGTTATAGTGTTGACCAATACACCATATACTAGCAAAATGAGGAAAATTTGGCATGTTAAGTGATTCGCTCAGTGATGCGGAGCATAACTTGAAGGGCTAAACAACCTTTGATCATAAAATGGACTGCGTAATTGCAATCAGAGCGTCAAATTCGACTAAGAGGGAGCCCCTCACAGATAAATCTAACAAAAATGGTCAAAAATTTTAACTAGTACCCAAAATCGATGACCGACGTTTCCCAAATAGCATCTGATCGAAAAATGAACTTCATTGTTGTGTTCAAAACATTGAAAACATTGAAAATTGATAGTAATTTTGCCCAATCAAAAGCACGCGTGTAAATTGATAATTGTTTTGAGACAACATCATATAAATGATAAGGAAATATGCACGAATCAAGGCAAAATTGACACTTTGAGCTCTATTTATTAATGACTGCACTGCTTTGTGGTTGCTTCCCATAAATCTCACGGATTACATAGATCAAACTTTGCTATCATCATTAAAATAAAGTTAAACAAGACTCAGGTCATTTTTTTCCTGCTTCCTCACAATCCATCTCTTGTAACTCTTCTTACATGCAAGATCCTTACTTTTCCCTTTTAGCCAAACATAACACGTGAGCAGTCGTACCCTCACTCTACTTCAACTGCATCTCCACTTTACAATATTCATCTACAAGCTTCTACCTGATCAAAATGCTCACTCTAGCACCCAACTAGCCTACCGTCGAACCAGCTACCCCCTCCCTATTCAAACACCTCACGCACGATGCTCAACTCTTATCCCTTCTTGAATTCCCTAAACGAAACCCCAACCTCCCTGACTGAACAACATTGTACCTCCCATCTCCTTTCACATGTCCTTCCTTCTTTGAAGTACACCAATCTCATCACCTACTCCAAACTTCCTAGTCTCTACCTACCCACCACAGTATTATCATGATTCCTACATGTTGAACGATTCACTTAAGAATCAACAAGCCAAAGTCAACCTGAGTTTCCCACTTAGCCAAATTCACCCCATAGCCATCCTCTTCAACCCACAATAGTTACACTAATTTCAAAAGTTGATTTCTTATAGGTTTTTTTAAACTAAGCTATTGTCCCAAGGTTAAACAAGAAGCGGGGTGAATTGGTATTTTAAAAAATTATATGGATTTTTGTTAGAAAATTGTTTTGATTAATTTCTAAAAATGATTATCTTTTTGAAAATCTTTCCAACCTCAATAATAAAATTATAGAAAATAAAAGACAAAGATTTATAGTGATCCAGCCAAACACAACGTAAATCCACTCCCCAAAGACTTCCTCTTCAGGTATTGCACTATTACCAAAGTGTCTCTCTTTTTGCCCCCTCAGCAAGGCAGAGAAGCCTTTACAAATCCTCTCTTCCACCAATCTCGGGTGCGGCAGAGAACCGTCATCCTTTCACACTCTCTAAGTGTCAGCAGAGAACCATCGTCTGCTCACACTCTCTAAGTGTTAGCAGAGAACAATCGTCCTTTCACACCCTCCAAGTGTCAGCAAAGTATCATCATCTTTTCACACCCTACAAGTGCAGGCAGAGTATCATAGTCGGTTCACACTCTCCAAGTGTAGGTAGAATATTGGATCTTCTTCAAATATCTTCTCAGGAGCAACTAGAAAGAAGAAAGGAAGAGTGATCATGAAAAACACAAAGAGATCCTTACCTTTGAGTAACATTGTGAATCCTTCATACTCCACTTGCAATAAATTTCTGTCAAACACTCTCCCACACTCTCTCTTTCACTTGCTCTTAAAAATTTATGAAGGACTCTTTTTATCTCAATTTTAAAGGACCTTTTATATGAATGACATGAAAAAATCATCCAGTAAACTGAAATTTTTAATTTTAAGCATTTACGATCGTATGTTTGTACATACAACAGTTCAAAAACTATTGCGTACGAACCGTTTATGAACTTGTATAGTTTGACTTCTTACATGATGATCATCTAGTACAAATCTAGTTCGTAATATAAGAACCATTAGAAAAATTTTCATCTTCATCAGGATGAAGAGAGGCCTCACATTTTCGTACTTTGAACGGTGTATATATGATGACAACATCGTACGGTACGATCCATTCAGAAAATTCTCAAGTTCGTCTGGATAAAAAGGGGCCCATCAAATTTGTATTCTTGATGGCGTAAGTATGATAATGACATCATACGGTGCGATCCATTCAAAAAATTCTCAATTTCATCTAGATGAAAAAGACCTCACATTTTCATACTCTGGATGGCGTATATACGAAGAAAGCTTCTTACAGTACTATCCGTATTTAGAAAAATTTTCTACCTACATTTCATTTGTCTACTCAATGGGATAAATAACTGAACATATCATCCCGTATGAAAAGAGTTCGTGCAATATGATTAATTTAGAAAATTATAATTTTAAACACTCACCACTATGTGTTTGCATAGTTTTTTTTTTTTTTTGAAGGAAATGCAATAGCATTGAAATAATTAAAAACCAAGAACAAACAGCAAACTAATAGAGATATTCCTTCAAACTACACTCTTCCTTTATAAGTTTAACAAAGGAAGGAGGAAGAGAGCTCTCACTAAAATCGTTCCAAATGAAGTCATACGAAAAGGAAAGGTTAGCACAAATATCAGCTACCCTATTGCCTCTTATGCTAATACAAATAAAAATGACATTACTCCCATACCTTAACCCAAAGAAGTCTTCATCTTCCATGATTCCAACCTTATTATTGCCTTTGCTATACAATTCTTGAAGAAAATGAATAATATTTTTATTGTCTCCCTCGATGATGACACCTTTGGCTTCATCCAAATAATTGTGTAACAAATACTTCAAAGAATAGAATGAATAAAGCTCCAATTGAGAAATATCCCAATGCATTCCATAGAATCCAAAAGCACGAATCATTCTTCCTCTATAGTCTCTTACAACTCCTCCAATTCCAGCTCCATAATTGCTTTTTAATGCAACATCAATATTGATCTTGTACCACTCGGGTGGAGGAGGATGCCATGAATCAAAAGACAATCAAATGGATTGAAAAGCATCCTAGTTGTCCGAGAGTAAATTTTTCCTTCTATCAAAACCTATCAAGCTAATAACATTGGAAGCCAATGTTAAAACACTATCTTCCTTCTTACCGTGCTTTAGCTTATTTCTATCATTCCAAGAAAACCATAATAGAGTAAAGTAAAGCTTTATCAAACCAAGATTCTTCTCAATACTTTTTTTAGCTTCTTCTAAACAATGTTGAAATGAATCAAAGAAAGGGACTAGAAAACCCCAATCACGAAGAAGGCCAATAACTTTACGAAGCTTGGGACACGTTGTAGAAATATGATCTACATCCTCAATACCTCCACATCCTCTTGGACATTTGTTATCAATAGATAATTTTCTTTTGAATAAAAAATAAGAAGTTGGAATAGCATTTTTACAAAGCCTCCAAATGAAAAATTCCACCTTTGAGTACATATTCAATTTATGAATCCATAAGTTAGAGCTCCCCTCAAGAACCTTAGATGAGTCTTCTTTGATCATAGAAGCAATAGATTTTCTAGTCAATTTGTATTTTAAATCCATAAAATCCTCATCTCCTTCCTTAATAATAGGAATGCTAGAAATAACACACACCAATTCTTTTTCAAAGAAAAGAAGTAATTTTTCAATATCCCAATGGCCATCCAGGTTAAAAAAATCCAGAGTTAAATCATCTTCATCAAAAGGGGCGATAAACGTAGGCCATTTGAGAAGGATTTTATCAAAAATCCATATGTCCTTCAATACATTAATACGCATCCCATTTACCACATTCCACCTTATAATTTTCCTCATAGATTTCCAGCCACTAGCAATGATTTTCCAAGCCGTAGAATCCCCTTTAATCACATCTTTCTTCCACCAGTCTTCACCATATTTGATTAACAAATTTCTATTTAGGAAGGAGTTAGGATTAGAAACCAGATTCCAAGAGAATTTCGCTCTCAGATTTTGAATACTGCTGACAGCCGAATGAATCCCCTAGCCACCATTTGCTCTTGGCTTGCAAAGCTCATCCCAAGCTATATAATGCATTCCCTGTTTACCATCTTGATTCTTCCATATGTAATTTATGCAGAATTTTTCGAATTCCCTCAACACACTAAGAGGGATTAAGGAATGAGATATTAAATAAAGAGGCAAATTGCTAAAAACCGAATTGACAAGCACTAGCTTTCCAACAATAGAAATATATCTATTGCTCCAAGCATTTAAAGTCTTCAATGCTTTATCCAATAGAAATTGAAAATCATCCTTTTTTAGTCTTCTCAAAGCTAATTTAGTACCCAGATAATCCATCTCCTCAACCATCTTGATCTCCATAATTTTTTTGATCTTGTTTTTCATTCTTCTATCAACATTTTTGCTAGCAATCATGGAAGATTTTTTAAGGTTAATCTTTTGCCCTGTCCATCCACAGTAGCTGCTCAAAATGATCTTCATCTCCTTGATACTACTGATCTTAGCTTTAGAGAAAAGAAGGATATCATATGCATAAAACAAATGAGAAATAACATTACCAGAAGAAGCCACTTTAATGCCTAAATCCTTCCCTTCCTGATTAAAAGCATTAGAAATCAATTGGGAACAAAGGATAAAAAGAAAAGGGGAAAATGGACATCTCTGATGAAAACCACTCATCCCTTCAATCCAATTAGTCAAGTTCCCATTGATGATGATAGAAAATCTGGGCTCAACAATGCATTCCAAGATAAGCCTAATGAATCTATCAGGAAAACCCGAGCTCTTCAAAACTCCTTCAAGAGTACTCCAACACATACTATCATATGCTTTCTCCATATCTATCTTGATGGCCACCATACCTTCTTTTGATTTAGAAACGCTCATTTTATTAAAAACCTCCTGAGCCAAAAGAATATGTTATGAGATGCTCCTCCCTTTCATGAAAGCAACTTGTTCTTCAAAGATACATTTATGAATAACCAACATAAGCCTATTGAGTAACACCTTAGCAACAACTTTGTATATGGAGTTACACAAACTAATAGGACGAAAAGCTTCAGGAGATAAAGGATTAGAAATTTTAGGTATCAAGACAATAAGAGTTTCTTTCCAACTATTACTCATGATACCTGATGTAAAAAATTCTTTAATTGCCTTGCAAACATCAAAACCAACAATGTTCTAATAGTGTTTGAGAAAGGAGTAAGTGATACCATCATGTCCCGGTGATATGTTGTTGCCAAGCCCTTTGATAACCTCCAGGATTTCCTCATCTGAAATCTATTTTTCCAGCATAATTCTGTCCGTCTCATCCAGAACATTAACAGGATTCGGCCATTTGTCCATACAACACTCCCTCTACTTCCACTTCTTTTGAAAAAACTAAAAAAGAATTTGTTGTAACACCAAGGGATCTTCAGAAATGGCACCATCTACATCTTTGATTTGAGAAATCCTTTTTCCAATCCTCCTTGAGTTAGCAAAAGAATGGAAAAATTTAGAGTTAGAATCGCCTTCCACAATCCATTTAGCTTTAGCTCTTTGTCTCCAATAAGTATTGAGTCTAGAAAGCACAGAATTAAGTTTAAAAACTTTAGATCTGAGCTCCCAAAGTTTTTCATTAGATAACCACCCAACCGATGCTTCTTCTTCTTGAATAAGAGAAATTTCTTCTTTCAACTTATCCTTTTCTAAAGAGAAATCCTTAATCCTTGCCTTGCTCCAATAAAACAAATCCTTCAAAGCTCTTCTACATTTTTTATTGAGAATCTCCATGTCATTGCCTTGGAAAGTCTTTCTCCAAACTCTCTTAATAATAAGAGACGAAGCTTTGAATGAAATCCACACATCTTCGAATTTGATAATCCCCAACTTTTGAAATGGATTATCAAGGATCTTCAACACAATAGGGCAATGGTCGGACGCTACCCTTGCAAGATGTCTCACTACTGTATTATTTATCTTGTTGATGGCTATAGAGTTTAGGAAACATCTATCCAACCTCTCGACTATGCGATCCCCTCCTGATTTGTTATTACACCAAGTGTATTTTTGACCAACAAATCCCACATCATGAAGTTCATTCATATTTAAGAAATCAACCATTTCTTTAGGGCCTTGAGAAAAGCAAATTTTCTACCGCCCCTTTTATCATCTTGTGACAAGATGCAATTAAAATCTCCCCCAACAATGAAAGGAAGCTTTCTATTGGACATCTCATCCAGATTACTCCATAGTTCTATCCTCTTCATAACATCCTTATTGCCATATACGGTAGCAATCATCCATTCCCCCTTATCAAAGATATTGAGATCTCCAATAATACATTGATCGTCTTCCTTCAATACTGAGAAAGAAGCTACATTAGATCTCCAAAGAATCATAATTCCACCTGATAGCCCTTTAGATGGATAGATATAAAAGTCCCAATCATCACCCCTAATGTTATTTAAAGAAACTTTATCAAAAGAATTGATTTTAGTTTCCACCAAACCCACAAATAGAGTACCATGGTCTTTAACTACCTCCTTGAGATATAGAGAGGCCTCTTTCTTCTTGGCCCCTCTACAATTCCAAAACATTATGAAATTCATTAAAATAACCTTGGGGATGCCCCCCCTTCCTTCCTCTTGTTACCTCCACCATCAAAATTCCTTCCTCTTTAAATGTTCTTTATAGGGCCCAGAGACTTCAGCTCCTTTGCTAATTTAATTTTGCTAGAATCACCAATAGGAATTTTATCAGCTCCAAACTTATTATCTGAAAAAATATTTTCTCCATTATCAGCATTGGCCTGCCTTTTAATCTAACCATCACCGGATTTAATAGCTGTTTCTTTATCTTTAGCAGAAATTAACAAATCTTCATTAACCAAATTTTCATGTACTGAACTAAGAATATCAAATTTATTACCAGAATTTGATAATTTAGAACAGGAAGAAACAGGGGACTTACACATCGGTCCCTCCTTGTTATCCTTAGAGAAACAATCTCTTCCCTCTTCAACTTGATTGCTCTTCTCTATAATAGGCTGCTCCTTGTCTGGAATCAGCTCTCCTTCTTCTAAATGGTCTTCATTACTCAGAATCGGATCTTCTGTTGGGGTGATAAATTTGCCATCAGCTCCATCATTTCCTTCTTCCATAGTTACTTTTTCATTTCCCACCTTCTTAACAAACATAGCTTTGCTGGATTTGACTGCAATGCTCTTATGAATTGGCTTTCTTCCTTTCTTATTATTTACAAGAATCCACGGTCCATACGTTGGTTTATCTGCAGCAATATTCTCTTTACTCCTACTATCAACATCTGAAGAAAAGCTAGCTCCCAATTTATCAATGCCGGCTTTATTACTGATTTTACCACAATCATTCTTCAAGTGCCCAATAACTCCACATTCAAAGCAAAGGTTGGCTACCTTTTCATATTCCACTTTTTGAAAAAACCTCCCTGAGATACTATCCACCCAAATTCCCAAGGGAAGAGGTTGATCAAGTTTCACCCTCACACAAATTCTTGCAAATTCTCTCCTTCCCCATTGGAAGAGATTCACATCCATCATCAAAGGGATTCCAATTCTAGAAGCTATTCTAGCTATATTATCTTCATCCCAACATTGCAAGGGAAGGTTAGGCATCCTAACCCATATAGGAGATGCCAGCCCCTTCATGGAGTTAGCTGAAAATTCAGTGGACCATCTCTCCATACCCACGATGTGCTCATTGATAAACCATGGCCCCCTTGACAGTACAGCTTCCATCATCTCCTCCGATTGAAAAGAACATAAGAACCACCCTTTTCCTAGAGTGGTAAAATCTAATTGACCGTAATGTTTCCACTGTCTTCTTATCTCCCAAGCAACCAGATGAGACGCCAATTCTTTGCCAAACACCTTTATCATAATAGAATTTGAAAGTTTTTCAGAATTCTTAACTTCCAGAGCTTCATTCATTTTAACAGCTTTCCCATCTTCAGAAATCATGCTTTCATCTTCTTTGAAATCAATCTTGATGTAAGGCTTATTACTCCAGGTATTGTTGATACCGACTTTACCAGAATAAGTCGGCATTTTATCAATAACCTTATCAACAGCCAAATGGTTCTCTAAGTTCAGAGCCTCATGAGTATTGCTGATACTCATCTTCACAGGGTTCTTCTTTATCTCTATATTCGAGTTAATACACGAATTAACAAATCTGTTTACAAATAATTTCATTCCAAAGGAAGAAGCTTCGGGATCCAGCAAATTCATACCAGATTGCGATTTTTTAGTGCCTGAAGTACTTTTAGATTTTGAATCCACAACTCCTTTACCTTTTCCTTCGACATAAATGATTTTGCTAGGCTCAGCTTCAGATACATCTCTGATCACCAACAGACCATTCAATTTCTTCATACGATCATCCAAGTGTTGAGGAGACGATAACTTCTCGTTCATCTTCAAATTAATCTTAGAATTACCAATAAAGGAAGGAGGTCTGGTCGCCGGCACCTGAGAAGGCCGGTGACTCTCCGGCGCCATCTTCTCCCGCCCTTCCTGAGAAACAGGAACAAAAAGCGGGAACAGAAATTTGAATTTCTCTGTAGTTTCTCTCTATAACCGAAAATACAAACTTTTCAATATCTCAAACTCAATAAAATTAAAAATACAGACTTCATTTATAATAAATCCAAATTTGATTTGATTTAAAGTCATCAATAATCTAGAGTATGATTTCTTTAAATGTTAGTATACACAAACAACAAAATAATAGTTCCAAAATATGTTAGGAGAATTTATAATCAAAACAATAATATTTGGGAATCATCAAAAACATAAATATTGCAAGAATATCAACATTCAAAAAACTAAGTTGCAACTAACTCAATAATCTTCCTCTTTTCGAAGATGGAAAAATAATTATTATTTGAGTTAACATGTATACCTTAAATTTCTTCTTAGCTTCCCCTAAAAGAATAAACAAGTGAATACAGGAAAATTCTATGAAGATCACACAATTTTTTTTTTAATTTTTAAACACAAACAACAAACACAAACAAAAGAAATGTAAAAAGAATAAATATAAAAACAAAAAATATAAACACACAAGAAATCTCAAAAATAATATAATATACAAAACAATATTACTCACCCTTTTGACAACAATAAAAAGGGAAAAGGAATGTTGAAATGAAAGAAGTCATATGAGAAATCTTAATAAATGATCTTAAAAGAGATTGAAGTAGAATTGTAATAACAAAGATAATTACCATTAGATGAAAAAGAATGATTCAAAATTTTTAAATTTAAGCATAACTTAGATAAGAAAAAGATTGATCAAGGTCATGTAGTATTCTTGATAATTAGATAATGAGAATTATTGCAAAAGTGATGAAAAAGTTAGATTTCATAATGATATAATTTATAAGATCAATAAACCTTTTACAATCAATTTATAATAAGCTTTTGGGTTAAAACATATACTTTCAACTAAAAGGATCAATGATATAATTTTGAAAAAAATAATTAATAGTAGAAAAAGCTCATAATAACTATCTCGTTCGATGGTGGAATTACCAAAGCAAGTAAAGAAGAAAGTAGAAGAACTATTTCTTCCCAAACCTCTTAAATTACAACAACCTTACTACTATTTTAGGGTTATAGAAAAAGCATAAATATGATGTGGCTTGATAAGAAACCCTAAATTACTATTAATTAGAAAATTTTGCCATATTGTATAGTCTTATCTTATGATAGTATATTATGATTTGTACGTCTGAGTGGTTTTGGCTATAATTATCTTTATTTGATTAACATATCAAATCTAATCCTATAGTATGATATATTTACATTTAAATTTAATTTTTTCATGTATATTTGGTTCTTAATTAAGTTAATTACTTATGTCATCTTATAGTACAATTAATTCTATACTTAAATTTACCTAATTAATGAAAAGAGTGTATGATGGTTCTTTAATTTCATTACAACGGATCATATGATCTGAATATAATGTATAATACAATTATTCCAATATTTTAAATTTTTAATTTTCCCAATATCAATATGATTTGATGTTTTAGAAATTCTGTAAATGTCATGCACATCATATAATATGATATTTCATTGAATGGTATGATCTACGGATGATCAAGTTGTCTTGGCTAACTATTTTAAGGTAGTTTTTCAAAAAAAAAATCATTATTTTAATTTAACTCTCAAGTATATTTGTCTACGCTTAATAATTTCTCATGAATACTATACCTAACTTATACAATAAAATATTTCTTAAGAAAAATTATAAGTTCTATATTCTTCAATAATCTTCATTTGTTATGATTGCTTTTTTATATTGATGTTTTTCACTTGGTCATAGGCTAAGTACACCTTCATATACATGTGATTTCCACCATATTTGCATTTCTATTCTTAAATTGGTATCCATCTAATATATTTCGATAATTATTTGTATAATTAGAATGCTTGCACACTGATAAGTGTAAATAATGCGTTATTTTTTGTATTATATTTTCAATAAAAATATGTTATTTATTGGTGTTGTGTTGGATAAATATAGAAAAAGGCATAAAATTCTAAGTATCATCCAATGCCATGACATCAAACCCAACAACACCACAACACCATCAAAGGCACCACTGGAGCACCACAATATCAACATGGTGGTGCCAACTTCTCTGTCAAATAGTTCCACAATGACAAATGAGTCAACTTCATAGTGCCCAACTTACTGTCTTCAAGTGCCACAACATCACAATTTATCATGCATCATCGCCTAAATTTCCATTCTAGCACCGGAGCATTCGAAATTCAGCAGCGTCATAGTTGTAACTACCCAAACATACAACTTGTTAGTAAATTGATGCAAATATTCACTAAGTAAATGATCCACGTCAACAGGCACGTCAACAAAGCCAAAAGAATACCACAATAGCATTAGTCTATTTTTTGGGAGCAACAGTGCCTTAGTGCTAGTTGCCTACTTTATGTTTTTTTCTATAAATAGTCTATGTGTTATGTTTGTAGGGTAGTTAATTCACTTGTTTAATATTATTACATTTTAGAGTAATTCTCTAAATTTCTCTTAGGGTGATAATTAAGGAAATTTAGATTAGTATTTAATACAATTGTTAGTGTTTGTCTGTGTTGTTGGAGCAACTTTATACATTAAAGAAGGAATGTAAAGGTGATTCGTCGAACCTTCCTAGTGATATCATTATCTTGTATTTTCTTTCTTTTATTATTACAATGGAAATGAGTTTGCTTATCTTATCTTTTATGTCTGACTAATCTCTTAGTTTTGGATTGATAATGTAGATAACAAATTAAGCACTAATGAAAATTCTTGTGCTCTAAAGTTAAAAGGTGTTTTTATTATTATCCCACTCTTTATTTAATGCACATAGTGACCATATATATAACCTCAAAAAAAGACTATAAGAACAACTAGGAATATTAGTATATTGTTTTTGCATACTTAGATATTGTTGCAACCCATGACCCCGAGTTTGAGATTTTGATGATGCCAAATAATGAGTGTTTTGGAACTTCTTTTCATTGATTATAATTTCATTTGTTATTTTCCTTGTGCACTAACATTTCAGGAAGATCATAAGTGACTCAGGAAGAAAGGAAGACTCAAGACCGGGTAGATTAGGAGTATGAGTCAAACATTGTATTTTTCATTTATTGTATTTTTACTTTATTGGGTCTGGCCACAAAATGCGTAAGAGTAAGAGCAACCATGCACACACACAGGGGGAGAGTTCTTTTTTAACTACAAAATATAACTAAAATTCTTCTCTGGAGATCGTACTGTACGAGTTTATTTCGTACCGTACGATCCAAGCTATGTGGATAATTCTGTGAATAGATCATACTGTACGAAGTCTTTTGTACTGTACGATATGTTCAGATCCAAAACCCTAGCCGTGATTTAGTTTAAGTAAGTGATTTTGCGCCGTTCGTACTGTACGAACAGGTTCGTACTGTACGATACATTTTTAATACTTACTTAAATTAACCCGTGATTAGTGCATGTAATCCAGGCCTAATTAAAATTTGAACATCATATTGTACGAACTCGATCATACCATACAATGAACAGAGACGAAGTATGATCGTCCCGGATATCATCCTGGACGATCTCTTGGTTTTTGTCACATCATACTGTACGATAGTAATCGTACCATACGATGAACAGAGACGACATCCGATCGTCCAGACCATCATCCTGTACGAATAGTATTTTGTGGATCGTACCGTACTATATTATATCGTATAATACGAATTATTTTAAAACTGTTCATACACCTTCGTACCAGGACGACGGCTGTTTATGAAGATCGTACTGTACGATGTGTAATCGTACTGTACGAACAGTAACGGCTACTTTTGAATTCAGAGGTTTTTGGAGCCTTTTTTAGATATCAATCAAGTTCTTTTTGAGTAAGATTTACAGAGGGGGTGAACGTGGTTAGAGAGGGATTCCAAGAGAGAGAGAGCTCTAGAGAAATTCTTGAGGGTTGAGAGAGGAAGGAGGAGGTGAGCGTTGTGAGGGAGAAGAGGTGTGAGGGAGATCACACGGTTGCTCCAAGCTTGCTGCATCTTGCTCCTCCTGTGGCCCGAGAAGGATTTGAGAAGATTAAAAAACACTAATCTTGAACTATGTAGTTGTTTATAGAAATGACTTTCACAGATAATCTTTCAACCCCAAATATAAATAATAAAGAAATAAAATGTAGGAAAAAATAAAAAGTATTAGAAGAACACCAAATTTTATAGTGGTTTGATCCAACAAGACATACGTCTACTCCTTGGAGACTCATTCTCTAGGTATTACACTAATCCAAAGTGACTATCCTTTTGCCCCCACGATAAGCTGGAGAAGCCCTTACAAACTCTCTTCCACCAACCCGGTGTGGCAGAGAACCGTTGCCCTTTACACTCTCTAAGTAATGGCAGTATACCTTCTCATCCTTTTTAACCCACATGGTGAAGGTAGAGTACCTACACATCCTTTTTTACCCAACTGGTGAAGGCAGAGAACTAAGCATCCTTTTTCACCCTCTTGGTGAAGGAAAATAACCATCACATCTTTTTTACTATTCTAGTGAAGGTAGAGAACTTTGATCCAGTCTTGAATATCTTCTCTCAAGAGACTACAAAAAAATT